>NW_026891942.1:0-42160 GCF_015708825.2 Lethenteron reissneri
ACGTGTGTGTGAACAAGGGGCAGTCAAAGTGATCACCTTGGGAGTTCGTATCAGAAGCCGCCTCTCCACTCGGTCGCTGACTGCTGCCAGAAGACACCTTAGGCACTTGTGGGGTGTGCTCAACTGGCTGAGCCTGTGGAGACTGACAAGTCTGGGTTGCTGCCTCTGCCAAGGCAGGATGATACTGCTGCACAGACTGAGCTGCATTCTGCCTGGTGTGTGAAGGAGCCTTCCAATTGTTTGGAGACTGCTGCTGCTGCAGCTCCTCATCGTCCTGATGCATGCACCGCTCGTCCATTTTGATATCTTCGAGATTTGAAGCTTTCACGACTGCAAGGAATCATACTCTTAGTTTTTTCGGTAAAGTCACGTAGGTAAAAAATGAAATTAAAATAAAATAAAAATCACGACGTTTCGGAAGCAACACAAGCTTCCGTCTTCAAGTGATACAGATATTTGGCTGTGACAGTTTCACCTGAAGACGGAAGCTTGTGTTGCTTCCGAAACGTCGTGATTTATTATTTTATTTTTATTAATTTTTATTTCATTCTTCACCTACATTTTTACATCTCTCCCCGGCGAAGCACACACTCGGGTCTCGCAGCAGAATCGGCCCAGTACCTGGCCACTAAAACAAATAGGCAGAAAACAAATGCATTAAAACAATTTTTTTATGGGCAGCCATTGTAAGGCATGTTTTTACTTAACCCGCCAAAACAGAATTTCAAGAAATTACAGGAAAAGAAAATAGTTTAAAAACATTACAATGTCTCTTCAACCACGACTATAGAGACATGGTAATCGCAATAATTGTACACTTAGACATTTTCAATGTTCAGCCCTATAAAACTGGCAGCAGACATTGTATGTAGCTAGGGTTCCCAAGTTTCGTACATAACAGGATAAACTCCACACCCTCAAAATGGGGGGTTCCCCAAGGCTCTGTACTAGGTTCCCTGCTCTTCACAGCCTACACTTCCCCGATCGGCCGGCTCATTGCAAGCTTCGGTGTTAAGCATCACTCATACGCGGATGACACGATTATATTCACCGCCATCGATTCTAGCAATGCATCTGGATTCGAGAGGCTCTCGGAATGTACCACCGCCATGCAACAATGGTTCACTGCACACAACCTAGCCCTTAATCCGAAAAAGTCAGTGGCCATCATGTTAGGTACCAAGTGTAACGGGTTCCGGAGACACTTGTAGAGGTAACTTCTTTATTACAATACAACACTCCAACAGTCCAACTCTCCAACAGTCCTGATACTCTGTTACAGCCTAGCTACACAGCCTAGATACTCTACTCTGGCTACGCTCTGCAACTCGCCCTCACAAGGTCGTAGAGTCGGGAGTTCCAGAGTCCCACCACTGGCTCTCACAGCATCCCAGGGTCTTCAGATGGCTGGTCGTGGGTCTTGGGTCTTGAGTTACAACTGGGCCCCTGATCGTCCAGGGAGCTCTCCTTTTATGCCTAGTCTAACGAGGGGTGGGGCCGTGTGCGCCACCAGACATCCCACAGAGCACACACAGCCCCCCCCCCCCCGTTGGCGGCGCCAAAAAGGCTTAAGCGCCTGGGAACCCAACGCCTGGCGCCCAGAGGCTTAATAGTCTGGACCCTCTGGGAACCCAGTGCCTGGCACCCAGAGGCTTAAGCGTCTGGACTTGCCTGGGATCCCAGAGCCCCCAGCAGCCCCTCCCTTCTTATGTCACTACACAAGCAACGTCTCAATTCAGCAGCACTCCCCACACACATACACATCTTCGGTCACATCAACAAGTTCACCGACCACTTCAGGTACCTCGGTATCATCCTCGATTCAACTTTATCCTTCGACCGTCAAACCAACCATATCATCAGCTCATGTAACTTTCACCTGAAGGCTCTTATGACACATACGTCCTCTCATCTCTACTGAAATTGCCAACACTTTGGCATGTTGCATAGTTGGGTCTCGCCTTGACTATTGTAAACTCCGTCCTTGTCCGGACCTCCGCTGGCAACCTAAGGAAGCTTCAAAGACTACAAAATAACCTAGCACGCGTCGTCATTGCCCACACTCATCCCCGCCTCGACTCACTAGCTCGTCTCCGCGCTCTCAACTGGCTCCCCATTGCCAGTAGGGTCACATACAAGACCGCCTGCCTCTGCCACAATGCCTTCATATCCGCCTGCCCGCCATATCTTTCTTCATTACTGACAACTTGCAGCTCAGCACACGGCAGATGCCTGCGCAGCGCGGACTCACGACCTCCTCTCGATACCAAGATCCAGGATGGTCATCGTGTCTACGCGCCGCTTCTCGGTGGCAGCCCCCAACAGTCTGGAACGATATCCCTCTGCACATTCGCAGCATCACCTCAATCGCCTCCTTCAAGAGACACTTAAAAACTCACCTCTTCAACCACGTGCTTTTGAGTGACTCTGAGCTTGGCTCCGCGCCTCTGAGTTGCGGCCACTACGTCTGCAAATTTGCGCGCGTTACAAATTGTACTATTATTATATATTATTACCCACCCACTCACCCACTCACTCACTCACACACCCACTCACTCACCCAGTCGCTCACCCACCCACTCACACACCCACGCACACACCCACTCAATCACCCACCAACTCACACACCCACTCACTCACTCATCACAGTCGCTCGCTCACTCACACACACACTCACCACCCACTCACACACTCACCCACACACTCATCTACCCACTCACCCACCCACCTACACACTCACACACTCACTCACCCACCCACTCACACACCCACTCACTCACACACCCAACCTACACACTCACACACTCACTGACCCAATCGCTCACTCACTCACTCGCCCAGTCGCTCACACACTAACCCACCACACTCAACACCCACTCACACACTCACCCACCCACTCACTCACCCAGTCGCTCACACACTCACCCACACACTCATCCACCCACTCATCCACTCACACACCCACTCACTCACCCAGTCCGCTCACCCACCCACTCACCCAACCACTCACACACTCACTCACCCACTCACCCAGTCACTCACTCACCCACTCATTCACTCATCCACCCACTCACACACTCACCCACACACTCATCCACTCACCCGCCCACTCACCCACCCACTCACCTCACCAAGTCGCTCGCTCACTCACCCAGTCGCTCACACACTAACCCACCCAGTCGCTCACACACTCACCCACACACTCACCTACCCACTCACACACCCATTCATCCACCCACCCACCCCTCACCCACTCACTCACCCAGTCGCTCACTCACTCACCCAGTCGCTCACACACTCACCCACACACTCATCCACCCACTCACTCACCCACCCACTCACCCACCCACCCACCCACTCATCCACTCACCTACTCACCCACCCACACACTCATCCACCCACTCACCCACACAGGAGCAGGTGATGATGAGAGGCTTGGATGATAGAGGTACCAGCAACAGCACCCACAGCAGCAGCAGCAGCAATGGTGCAGCAGTAGCAGCAGCAGCAGCCCTGCAAGATGCGAGTCAGCACGCGACTTGACCGAGAGTGGAGGTCTCTGCTCTCCAACCCACCCACCCCGCCCGCGTCTGTGTTGAGGACTCAGTGTCCTTAGTGTTGACTCAGTGGGCTGTTGACTCGACACGTCACTTATTAGCAAGGGGTGGTGGCTTAGGCTCTGGCCAAGAATCGATTGTGGCCTCTAAGTTGTTTATTTAAGCACATTCCTTGGATGTCTTTCTCAATACTCACGTCTAGAGTCAATATCGCGTAGGGTAGACTCTATCCACTGCTGGATGAGGGGTGCAGGAGGGGTAGGGGGGTACAGGGGTGGTGGGAGGTGTACACATATTAATGTTTAACCTATCTAGGTGACTCTTAGCGAAAGACCAAAATAAAATGTAACGTACCTCGTGTGGCTAATTCAGTGACGTGATTCCTTGCGAAAGGTTTCTGTTTTGTGTTTTAACATCTCAACACAACTCCTGTTTCATGTGCAGACACACACATGGACTTACACACAAACATTGACCCACACGCACAAAGACATCGACTTTAGACACACATACATGGAGTTACACACACATATGGACTCACACACACACACATAGACTCACACACACACACATAGACTCACACACATGGGTGTGTGTGTACACACAGGTGAGAGGGGGAGGGAGGGGAGGTGGGAGGGGGAGGGAGGTGGGAGGTGGGAGGGGGAGGTGGGAGGGGGAGGGAGGAGGTGGTGGGTGGGGGAGGTGGGAGGAGGAGGGAGAGAGAGGGAGGGGGAGGTGGGAGGGGGAGGTGGGAGGGAGGGGGAGGTGGGAGGGGGAGGTGGGAGGGGGAGGTGGGAGGGGGAGGGAGGTGGGAGGGGGAGGTGGAAGGGGGAGGGCGGGTGAGGTGGGAGGGAGGGGAGGTGGGAGGGAGGGGGAGGTGGAAGGGGGAGGGAGGTGGGAGAGGGGGGAGGGCGAGGCATGGAGGGGGGGAGGCGTCTGCCAATGGAAGGAGACGGAGGGGGCAGCTGCTGCCCAATGAGCGATGTTCACCAGGAGGGGGGGGGGGTGACGCCGGTGACCGGCTGTCTGACCCCCACCCACCAGCCCTCAGCACCTCCCAACAAACCCCCCTGAGCCTGACCCACTCACCCCACCACGACACCGCGTCACGTACACTACTACTACTACAGCTACAACTACTACAACTACTACAGCTACTATTACAGCTACTACAACTACTACAGCTACTACTACAACTACTACTACAGCTACAACTACTACAGCTACAGCAGCAGCAGTGGCTCTGTCGGGAGTCGGTGGCTCTTCCCTCCCCTCTCCTGCTGCTCCTCCAGTGCGCGTGTGTACACGGACATTCATCGATATTAGCAGCATCACCATCACCACCAGCACCATCACCATCACCACCATCACCTCCACCAGCACCATCATCACCACCATTACCACCATCACCACCATTACCACCACCACCACCACAACCACCACCTCCACCACTACCACCATTACCATCACCACCACCTCCACCACCACCACCACCATCACCACCACCACCACCATCACCACCACCATCACCACCATCACTACCACCACCACCACCTCTACCACCACCATCACCACCACCTCCACCACCTCCACCACCACCTCCACCACCACCATCACCACCACCACCATCACCACCACCATCACCACCACCACCATGTCCAAGGCACTCTGCGTGTCCGCTCCGCCGGAGAGAATTCGCGAGCGGCTGGAGTTGAGCGTCGCGGCTCTGCGGGAACTGCGGCTCCTGCGGGAGCAGCACGAGGCGACGGTGCGACAGGCGCTCGCCCTGACACCACCGCCCCCGCAGCAGCAGCAGCAACAGCGGCTGCAGCAACAGCGGCAGCAGCAACAGCAGCAGCAACAACAGCGGCAGCAACAGCAGCAACAGCAGCAGCAACAGCAGCAGCAGCAACAGCAACAGCAGCTGCTGCAGCAACATCGGCAGCAACAGCAGCAGCAGCAACAGCAGCAACAGCAGCAGCAACAGCAGCAGCAGCGGCGGTGCTATGGCCGGGGCCCAGGACGGTCGGACGGGAAGGCGGATGATGATCCGGAGGAGGATCAGCCGGTGAGTGAGTGGAGCGAGCGAGTCGGGAAGAAAGAGTGAGAGAGAGCCGTGCGCGCACGCGTGTCGTGACGTGTGTGTGCGGTGTCGTGACGTGTGTGCGGTGTTGTGTGTCGTGTGTGTGCGGTGTTGTGTGTCGTGTGTGCGGTGTTGTGTGACGTGTGTGTGCGGTGTTGCGTGTCGTGTGTGCGGTGTTGCGTGTCGAGTGTGTGGTGTTGTGTGTCGTGTGTGGTGTGTGCGGTGTTGCGTGTCGTGTGTGCGGTGTTGCGTGTCGTGTGTGGTGTGTGCGGTGGTTGCGTGTCGTGTGTGTGGTGTTGCGTGTCGTGTGTGGTGTGTGCGGTGTTGCGTGTCGTGTGTGCGGTTGTTGCGTGTCGAGTGTGTGGTGTTGTGTCGTGTGTGGTGGTGCGGTGTTGCGTGTCGTGTGTGCGGTGTTGCGTGTCGTGTGTGGTGTGTGCGGTGTTGCGTGTCGTGTGTGTGGTGTTGTGTGTAGTGTGTGGTGTGTGCGGTGTTGCGTGTCGTGTGTGCGGTGTTGCGTGTCGTGTGTGGTTGTGTGCGGTGTTGCGTGTCGTGTGTGCGGTGTTGCGTGTCGTGTGGTTGTGTGCGGTGTTGCGTGTCGTGTGTGCGGTGTTGCGTGTCGTGTGTGGTGTGTGCGGTGTATGCGTGCGTGTGTGTGGTGTTGCGTGTCGTGTGTGGTGTGTGCGGTGTTGCGTGTCGTGTGTGCGGTGGTTGCGTGTCGTGTGTGTGTGGTTGTGTGACGTGTGTTGTGCGGTGTTGCGTGTCGGTGTGTGTGGTGTTGTGTGTCGTGACTGTGTGCGGTGTTGCGTGTCGTGACGTGTGTGCGGGTTGCTGTCGTGTGTGCGGTGTTGCGTGAGGTGTGTGCGGTGTTCGTGTGTGTGTGTGCGGTGTTGCGTGACGTGTGTGCGGTGTTGTGTGTGGTGTGTGCGGTGTTGCGTGACGTGTGTGTGCGGTGTTGTGTGACGTGTGTGCGGTGTTGCGTGACGTGTGTGGTGGTGTTGTGTGACGTGTGTGCGGTGTTGCGTGACGTGTGTGTGGTGTTGTGTGAGTGTGTGCGGTGTTGAGCTGTCGTGTGTGCGGTGTTGCGTGTCGTGTGTGTGCGGTGTTGCGTGAAGTGTGTGTGCGGTGTTGCGTGACGTGTGTGCGGTGTTGCGTGGACGTGTGTGTGGTGTTGTGTGACGTGTGTGCGGTGTTGCGTGACGTGTGTGCGGTGTTGCGTGTCGTGTGTGTGGTGTTGCGTGACGTGTGTGTGCGGTGTTACGTGTCGTGTGTGCGGTGTTGCGTGACGTGTGTGTGCGGTGTGCGTGTAGTCTGTGTGCGGTTTGCGTGACGTGTGTGTGCGGGTTAGCGTGTCGTTGTGTGCGGTGTTGCGTGACGTGTGTGCGGTGTTGTGTGTCGTGGTGTGTGGTGTTGTGTGACGTGTGTGCGGCTGTTGCGTGTTGGTGTGCGGTGTTGCGTGACGTGTGTGCGGTGTGCGTGTCGTGTGTGCGGTGTTGTGTGTCGTGTGCGGTGTTGTGTGTCGTGTGTGTGGTGTTGTGTGTCGTGTGTGTGGTGTTGCGTGACGTGTGTGCGGTGTTGCGTGTCGTGTGTGTGGTGTTGTGTGTCGTGTGTGCGGTGTTGCGTGTCGTGTGTGTGGTGTGTGTGTCGTGTGTGCGGTGTTGCGTGTCGTGTGTGTGGTGTTGTGTTGTCGTGTGTGTGGTGTTGCGTGTCGTGTGTGCGGTGTTGCGCTGACGTTGTGTGCGGTGTTGCGTGACGTGTGTGTGCGGTGTTGCGTGTCGTGTGTGCGGTGTTGTGTGACGTGTGTGTGCGGTGTTGCGTGACGTGTGTGTGCGGTGTTGTGTGACGTGTGTGCGGTGTTGCGTGACGTGTGTGTGCGGTGTTGCGTGACGTGTGTGCGGTGTTGCGTGACGTGTGTGTGGTGTTGTGTGACGTGTGTTGCGGTGTTGCGTGTCGTGTGTGCGGTGTTGCGTGTCGTGTGTGTGCGGTGTTGCGTGACGTGTGTGTGCGGTGTTGCGTGACGTGTGTGTGTGCGGTGTTGTGTGACGTGTGTGCGGTGTTGCGTGACGTGTGTGTGGTGTTTGTGTGACTTGTGTTGCGGTGTTGCGTGACGTGTGTGCGGTGTTGCGGGTTCGTGGTGTGCGGTGTTGCGTGACGTGTGTGTGCGGTGTTGTTGCGTTGTCGTGTGTGGCGCGGTGTTGCGTGACGTGTGTGCGGTTGTTGTGTGTCGTGTGTGCGGTGTTGTGTGGAGTGTGTGTGCGGTGTTGCGTGACGTGTGTGTGCGGTGTTGCGTGACGTGTGTGCGGGTGTTGTGTGTCGTGTGTGGGCGGTGTTGCGTGGACGTGTGGTGCGGGTGTTGTGGACGTGTGTGCGGTGTTTGCGTGACGTGTGTGTGGTGTTGTGTGACGTGTGTGCGGTGTTGCGTGACGTGTGTGTGGTGTTGTGTGACGTGTGTGCGGTGTTGCGTGTCGTGTTGCCGGTTGTTGCGTGTCGTGTGTGTGCGGTGTTGCGTGGACGTGTGTGTGCGGTGTTGCGTGGACGTGTGTGCGGTGTTGCGTGACGTGTGTGTGGTGTTGTGTGACGTGTGTGCGGTGTTGCGTGACGTGTGTGCGGTGTTGCGTGTCGTGTGTGCGGTGTTGCGTGACGTGTGTGTGCGGTGTTGCGTGTCGTGTGTGCGGTGTTGTGTGACGTGTGTGCGATGTTGCGTGTGTGTGCGGTGTTGCGTGACGTGTGTGTGTGTGGTGTTGCGTGTCGTGTGTGCGGTGTTGCGTGACGTGTGTGTGCGGTGTTGCGTGTCGTGTGTGCGGTGTTGCGTGACGTGTGTGCGGTGTTGTGTGTCGTGTGTGCGGTGTTGTGTGACGTGTGTGCGGTGTTGCGTGACGTGTGTGCGGTGTTGCGTGTGTGTGTGCGGTGTTGCGTGACGTGTGTGTGCGGTGTTGCGTGTCGTGTGTGCGGTGTTGCGTGAGTGTGTGCGGTTTTGTGTGTGTGTGCGGTGTGTGTGACGTGTGTGCGGTTTTGTGTGTGTCGTGTGTGCGGTGTTGCGTGACGTGTGTGCGGTTTTGTGTGTCGTGTGTGCGGTGTTGGTGACGTGTGTGCGGTGTGTGCGTGACGTGTGTGTGGTTGTTGCGTGTCGTGTGTGCGGTGTTGCGTGACGTGTGTGCGGTGTTGGTGTCGTGTGTGCGGTGTTGCGTGACGTGTGTGCGGTGTTGCGTGTCGTGTGTGCGGTGTTGCGTGACGTGTGTGCGGTGTTGCGTGTCGTGTTTGCGGTGTTGCGTGACTGTGTGTGCGGTGTTGCGTGACGTGTGTGCGGTGTTGCGTGTCGTGTGTGCGGTGTTGCGTGACGGTGTGTGCGGTGTTGCGTGTCGTGTGTGCGGTGTTGCGTGACGTGTGTTCGGTGTTGTGTGTCGTGTGTGCGGTGTTGCGTGACGTGTGTGTGCGGTGTTGCGTGACGTGTGTGCGGTGTTGCGTGACAGTGTGTGGTGCGGTGTTGCGTGACGTGTGTCGGTGTTGTGTGACGTGTGTGCGGTGTTGCGTGAACCGTGTGTGTGCGGTGTTGTGTGACGTGTGTGCGGTGTTGCGTGACGTGTGTGTGCGGTGTTGCGTGACGTGTGTGTGCGGTGTTGCGTGTCGTGTGTGTGCGGTGTTGCGTGACGTGTGTGTGCGGTGTTGCGTGACGTGTGTGCGGTGTTGCGTGGCGTGTCTATGGTGTTGTGTGGCGTGTCGTGTGTGTGCGGTGTTGTGTGACGTGTGTGTGCGGTGTTGCGTGACGTGTGTGTGCGGTGTTGCGTGTCGTGTCTATGGTGTTGTGTGGCGTGTCGTGTGTGTGCGGTGTTGTGTGACGTGTGTGTGCGGTGTTGCGTGTCGTGTGTGTGGTGTTGTGTATCGTGTGTGTGGTGTTGCGTGACGTGTGTGTGCGGTGTTGCGTGTCGTGTCTGTGGTGTTGCGTGTCGTGTGTGTGCGGTGTTGCGTGTCGTGTGTGCGGTGTTGCGTGTTGTGTATCGTGTGTGCGGTGTTGCGTGTTGCGTGTCGTGTCTGTGGTGTTGCGTATCGTGTGTTGCGTGTCGTGTCGTGTGTGCTGCACTATGAACCTGGCGCTCACGGCCAACACCGGTGACGATTATCAGAACCGGCCCTGGGCCTCACCTAGGTCGACTCAGCCTCAAATGAGTACCTGGTGCGGTGTGTGAACATCGCCACTGGGGATACAAAGGCGCCCGGGCGTGGTGCTGGCCACCCACCCCCTCGTGTGCCGTTCTGGCCTTCATAGGTGCTCGCTAACAGCACCCTACAGTCTGTTAAGGCTAGACGGGGGATCTTAGTCTCTTGCAGAGTTGTTGTCATGTTTGTGCAGAGGATACAATGGGAGTGGTGGCGCAGTGCTTAGCGCACTCTACCAGTTCAGATGACGTCTGCGGGCCAGGAATCCCAACTCGGGTGAGCGGATTCGTACAGCGCAGTTGCGCCAACCGCTGCGCCACCGCTCTCCCTTGGAAGGTCGTGTAGGAAGGTCGTGTTTGGAAGGAAGGCCGGGCTCCTACAGGGGCGAGTGTGAGAGGAGAGAGAGGGGGCACGCATATGGCATTGACGCGAGCGTGCGCGCGTGTTGCGCTCGATGCCAACCAATGTCTGCTGCTGGACACGACGAAAGGGCTTCAGCAGAGAGAGAAGAGAAAGTTCGTGTCGTGTCGCTGTTTCCACCTCCTCCGTTGAAGGAACGCAGCGGGTTCACTCTGCGGTCCGTAGCTTGGGTCGCGTGGCTACAACCTCAACGCTGTGGCTTCTCTTGAAGACATCTCCGTGTGTATTTATCTCGACGAGTCTCTGTGCATCTCTGTATACGAGACTCTGCCTGCCACCGTGTGTCTCTGTGGGTTCACTCTGCGGTCCGTAGCTTGGGTCGCGTGGCTACAACCTCAACGCTGTGGCTTCTCTTGAAGACATCTCCGTGTGTATTTATCTCGACGAGTCTCTGTGCATCTCTGTATACGAGACTCTGCCTGCCACCGTGTGTCTCTGTGGGTTAACTCTGCGGTCCGTAGCTTGGGTCGCGTGGCTACAACCTCAACGCCGTGGCTTCTCTTGAAGACATCTCCGTGTGTATTTATCTCGACGAGTCTCTGTGCATCTCTGTATACGAGACTCTGCCTGCCACCGTGTGTTTCTGTGGGTTCACTCTGCGGTCCGTAGCTTGGGTCGCGTGGCTACAACCTCAACGCTGTGGCTTCTCTTGAAGACATCTCCGTGTGTATTTATCTCGACGAGTCTCTGTGCATCTCTGTATACGAGACTCTGCCTGCCACCGTGTGTCTCTGTGGGTTAACTCTGCGGTCCGTAGCTTGGGTCGCGTGGCTACAACCTCAACGCTGTGGCTTCTCTTGAAGACATCTCCGTGTGTATTTATCTCGACGAGTCTCTGTGCATCTCTGTATACGAGACTCTGCCTGCCACCGTGTGTCTCTGTGGGTTCACTCTGCGGTCCATAGCTTGGGTCGCGTGGCTACAACCTCAACGCTGTGGCTTCTCTTGAAGACATCTCCGTGTGTATTTATCTCGACGAGTCTCTGTGCATCTCTGTATACGAGACTCTGCCTGCCACCGTGTGTCTCTGTGGGTTCACTCTGCGGTCCGTAGCTTGGGTCGCGTGGCTACAACCTCAACGCTGTGGCTTCTCTTGAAGACATCTCCGTGTGTATTTATCTCGACGAGTCTCTGTGCATCTCTGTATACGAGACTCTGCCTGCCACCGTGTGTCTCTGTGGGTTCACTCTGCGGTCCGTAGCTTGGGTCGCGTGGCTACAACCTCAACGCTGTGGCTTCTCTTGAAGACATCTCCGTGTGTATTTATCTCGACGAGTCTCTGTGCATCTCTGTATACGAGACTCTGCCTGCCACCGTGTGTCTCTGTGGGTTCACTCTGCGGTCCGTAGCTTGGGTCGCGTGGCTACAACCTCAACGCTGTGGCTTCTCTTGAAGACATCTCCGTGTGTATTTATCTCGACGAGTCTCTGTGCATCTCTGTATACGAGACTCTGCCTGCCACCGTGTGTCTCTGTGGGTTAACTCTGCGGTCCGTAGCTTGGGTCGCGTGGCTACAACCTCAACGCTGTGGCTTCTCTTGAAGACATCTCCGTGTGTATTTATCTCGACGAGTCTCTGTGCATCTCTGTATACGAGACTCTGCCTGCCACCGTGTGTCTCTGTGGGTTCACTCTGCGGTCCGTAGCTTGGGTCGCGTGGCTACAACCTCAACGCTGTGGCTTCTCTTGAAGACATCTCCGTGTGTATTTATCTCGACGAGTCTCTGTGCATCTCTGTATACGAGACTCTGCCTGCCACCGTGTGTCTCTGTGGGTTCACTCTGCGGTCCGTAGCTTGGGTCGCGTGGCTACAACCTCAACGCTGTGGCTTCTCTTGAAGACATCTCCGTGTGTATTTATGGCCACGGTGGGACTATTTGCGGCTTGTATCGTTCGTTTAGCAACCTACGTGGCCAACCGTGTTCATCGGAAGTGCGGACAGTGATGAAATTAAACGGAACCACGGCTTAAGTCGGCTTAACACGTGGCAGGCTTTCGCGACCCAATATCATCCATAATACAGGTTTTTTTGGGGGGTTAGATTGCGTAAATATATGCTGCGTATTTGGAGTTTACGTGGTCGCGTGGATTTATCTCCGCGTCCTCTGTTTTTTTCCCTCCACATTTAGGAGCACGCCTTTAGCGGATTTGCCTCGCCGCTACATTTGCACGTGATGGAGAGGCGACTGCGTCGAGCTATCAGTTGTGGCCAGGTCGTTTCTGTCAAAGAGGCTTACCTGGTAAAACAAATAAAAATGTTAAATTAAGTAAATAATATTCTTGGTTCTTTCGGTAAAGTCACGTAGAAGGGAAAAAATAAAATAATATAAATATAAAACAATAAAATTCTCACGACGTTTCGACTGCAACACAAGCAATCATCATTAGGTGATGATTTCCCTTCTACGTGACTTTACCGAAAGAACCAAGAATATGAATCCTGCAGTCACGAAAGCTTTAAATCGAAATCAAATAAATGAAAAAGCAATGAATTAACTTGCATCTTTATTACAATTAATGATGGAAGAATGGCGGCTGCTACGCTATTCCAATGCAACGGGGCCTGACGCTCCACGCGGGGTGAGAGGCTTCGTGATTCCTCCTCCGGAGCGGTGGTCCTGGGCCTCCCCTAGGTCGACTCAGCCTTAAATGGGTACCTGTTGGGGCTGTGTTTAACCTCGGTCTCGGAGACACAAAGGTGGCCGGCCGGTCGTGGCGCTGGCCACCCCCTCGTGTGCCGTGTCGGCCTTCATAGGTGCTACTCGCCAACAGCACATGCACCCGACAGGCTACACGGGGGGGGGGGGGGGGATCTTTATCTGGTTGTGTTTGCTGGCAAACAGCGCTTGGTACAGAAAAGTTTCAAACTTGACCTCACTTCGCGTTTAGCTGCCCACCACCAGGTATGGAATTAACCCAGCAGCTGTCCGCCCGCCCGTCCGTGTCTGCGTGTACCCGTCCGTGCGTGTGGCTCGTCCGTCCATCCGTCGGTGCGCGTGTGTGCGCGTGTGTGTGTGCGCGCGTGTGTATGCGTGTGTGTGCGTACCGCCTCCCCGCAGTGTGGAGTGGGCAAGCGGTGCGCTGTGGAGCGGCCTCTGAGCGAGCTGCACATGGACAGCAGCAGAGACAAGTCCGGTGAGCGCCGAGCGCGGGACGTTGACGTGGGCTGAGCTGAGCGTCTGTGTGCCCTGCGTTTTTCGATGTAAAGCTTTCGTGACTGCAGGGATTCATCTTCTTGGTTCTATCGGTAAAGTCACGTAGAAGGAAATAATAAAATAATACAAATAAAACATAATAAAATAATTCTCACGACGTTTCGGCCACAACGCAAGTATCCGTCCTCAGGTGAAGAAACAGACTCTGTCTTCTCAACAGACCTGGTCTTCACCTGAGGACTGCTACTTGCGTTGTGGCCGAAACGTCGTGAGAATTATTTTATTATGTTTTATTTTTATTATTTTATTATTTCCTTCTACGTGACTTTACCGAAAGAACCAAGAAGATGTGTGCCCTTCGTTGCTGTTTTGCACTCTCAATCGCCATGACGCCTCCCGTATGTTCGGCAGCCCCAAAGATTTTTCCTCACTGGCCCAGTTTGGTGTTTTTTGGATCCAGCTCACGATGGGCCAACTAGATCGCGCATCGTCACGTCACAACGGCGAGCTACGAGTGCCGCACAGTTTGTCACACAGACTATTGAACTCAACTTAAATGCCATTGGGACCGCATTTGCCAGTAGAAAAATATGATAATTGTTCTTTTTACCCATTTATGTGGCAACAAAACTTGTCAGATAAAGGTACAGTGCATACATTATCAGAGTTATGTTTTTTGTTTGCATTACGACTGCAGGTATTGTTGTCTATGCAACATGACTCCTTGTGAAAAAGGTGTCAGTTTTGTTGCCAGATAAAAGGGTAAAAAAAATATCATAAACTTAAATAACTGCCCGTATCCCGAATTTGGCCCGGTGTGTTTACGAATGGCCGGGCCGATGTTAGTCCCAGTCCACCATCACCGAAGACGCCGAATGTTTATTTGTTTATTGACGTAATCACCGTCGCCTTCTCAAGCCCTGGGGCTCTCGACCACCGAAAGCCGGGCCATGTAGGCCTCAGTTGTCGTGTGAGTTCTTCGATCCTTCGGACCGGAGACCACTTGAAGTGGTCTCAGAAGTGGCTCGTGATCATCTCGCCGCCACCACCACCGCACAGACAACCGGCGCGGCTCCACCTCGTCCGCGTTCCGCATCTCATCTTCCTTCCTCTCGTTCCGCAGACGACCTCGGCGGCGGCTCAGACGCGCGGACGTCCCCGGTCGGGCTCGCCGACCCCGTGACCTCCGCCCCGGGTCGTGACCCCGACCCGCGTTTCCACTGCGACCTGCGCTCGCGGGACGGCTCCGAGGTGTACCGCTACCCGAGCCCGCTGCACGCCGTCGCCATGCAGAGCTCCGCATTCCTGCACCGGCGAGGCGCCGGCGACGACCGCGACGCCGCCGCGTCGCCCGACGGAAAACCTCCTCCGATGAGCGATGGCGCCCGCCGCCACCGTCGCCACGACGAACGCCGGCGCGGACGACGAGGTGACCGCGACCGTAGCGGCGCCACTCGGCGCCGACAAGGCGACCGCCTACATCGCCGCGCTGCTGCAGAGGCGCGAGAGGAAGGCGGAGGCTGCCCGCGCCAACCTGAGCGTGCGGTATGAGCCAGCAGTGCCCGTCCCGGCGGCCACGGCGTACGGTGTCGGCGGCGGGGCGGGCGGCGCGGTGGGCTCGGCGGTGGGCGGCGGCGGCGGTGCGCTGCCCGCGCTGGTGCGGCCCGCGTCCATCGCTCACTATGACACCTCGCGCCGCCACCACGACGACGATGACGACGACGGCCATGACGGCGGTGACGATGCCGAGCGGCGGTGGAGAGCGTCTGGCCCCCACGTCCATCCTGGCGCCGGCGATCGTCGCGGGAAATCGCCAAACCTGCAGCAGCAGCAGCAGTCCACCAACGGGGAGCACGAGTTCCGGCGCCGCGCCCTGACCTCCGTCTCCACGGACCTGCGCCCGCAGCGCGGCGCCGGCCGGTGGAGCGCGGCGGCCGAGCCGACGGCCGGCGCCCTGGGCTGGCGGCCGGGCGAGCTGGGCGGGCCCCGGTACCAGCAGCGGGAGGCGCGCATCTGCAAGCTCGGCCACGGCAGCTGGGCCGGCTCCCTGCACAAGTCGGCGGACCTGCGGGGCGGCCACGGCGACGACGGCGACAGCGCCTCCTCCGACCAACGACGGCACCCGAGGAACGCAGCTCGGTCGTCGTCGCCCAAGGGGCACCGGCTGCGCGAGGGCGTGGAGCTCGTGCGGCAGCGCTTCCGCTTGCCGGGGCGGCGCCGGGGCGCCGGCGGGGAAGGCGCCGGCTCCGAGCCGGACGTGTCGGGCGGTGGACGCCAACTAACGGAACGGGAGGAGGTTGCGGGCGGCTCGTCGGTGTTCGATTGCCGCCGGCGATTGGTGCCGCATCCGTCCGAGATCCGCGGCATCGGCGCCGGTGCCGCGGGGACCGGAGCCGATGGATATCGGCGGTGGTGGCTGGTGGAGGTGCCGGTCGGTTCGTGTTGGTAAACGGTGAATTCCCAGGTCCTGTTCGGACACCACTCGCCACTGACGCTGTCCGTGACCAGGGATCTGACTCGGGTCAGATCCCTGGTCACAGTGCGCTGACTGCTGTGTGGGGGGGGTTCACAAAGCCATCGATATCTCACGCGCGTGATCCCGCGTGTGTTTCATGAGCCTTCACAATCGACGTTGAGCCATTGGTCCGTATCGTTTTTACCTGTTACAGCTCCTCCGGGAAAGTTCGATCATCAAAATAATAATCATCACCAGGTGTTCGTTTTAGCGGCGAGCCCTTTGTGTGTGTGTCGTTCAACGACTTTGTCTTGTGCGGTCTCTAGCTCTGGCCACACACGCAACAGGCAAACAACAACACACATATCTTGATGACTTTGCGAAAACCTTTGATCGCTTCTTTTTTGCCTTCTTATTATTGTGCTGAGATCCTCAAGTATAAGAACGGCGTCACAGTTATTGTGAATGGCTTTGCGTTTATCGAGTACGTGTTGGGACCAGTTCCGCCGTGATGTTATGACAAGCCGGATGTTACTGGAAGAGGTTTATGTTGTACAAGTTCCTAAGGGGATGATTGTTTTTACAACGTATCACTTGTTCGTAAATGGTCAAATTTGGGATGTTATGACAATTAACGACCCTTGTGAACGTCAATTCACTCCGACAGCTTCTACAAGACTCTGTCCCATTGCTATCTGCGTCAACGAATGGCCAGAAACAACTGAAACGATTAACGTACACGCGATATTTTGCAATCCTTTTTTGTTTTAAGTGGAAGGGGGGGGAAATAACCACGGATTTTTATTGTTAAACTGCGAAGGCAGCTTTAAGGTGCGGAATATATCCAGATACCGTATTATTTTTGTTGTTGTTGTGATACTGTGATGGCAGTGGAACATATATCAAGTTCCACATGACAAGCCACTTTGTTGAGCTTTCATTTGTAGCCCGGTCGCTTCTGAAAATTAAGCTAATAGCCCAGTGGGCCTTACTTGGTAAGATACAACATTGTTTCTTTTTACGTGTATCGTTTTTTTAAAGTGATTCGTTTACCGTTCCTGTGGTTTGCACTCCAATCGTGTTTTGATTTTGTTGTTGTTGTTGTAACTTTCTGACGTGCCCCAGAGAGCTACCAAGAGAGAGCTTGACAGCTCGTAGAATCCCGCCAGTGTTTATAAATATTACAATTCTGATAGCCAAGCACAATCCACCTTCAATCGGCAGCTCGATGTTCACCTGTTGAGGCTCTCACCTGTCCGGGCTGTTGACGTACGAGAGACAGAGGTCGCAAACGGGTTTTGATTCCTTACCCGTACCCGTACCCGGCCGCACCAGGGTCGCAAATGGATACCCGCACCCGTACCACCGCTCCTCTCCACGATGGAGACCGCTCTACACAGAAACCTGTTTCAAGTGTTCAGGCGTCATTGACGCTCGCCCGGTGGAGCTGGTGGCGCCGCGGTTTCAGCGCATTTGCGTTCTGGACCCGGAGAGCCGAGTTCGACTTCCCGAACAGACACTGGAACATGAGCGGGACAGATGCGTGACATCTTGCACGCGCTGCGCCTCGCCCAGCCGCGGGCAACTGGCAATAGCCAGAGGGGCCTCCGCTGCGTGGGCACGGAGAAGGAATGGAACGTGAACGCGGCGCAGTTGTGGTCTGGGCCGAGCGCGAGACTCCGAAGCGATTTGGCAACAGCGCTCGCGTCGAGCCCAGGGTCTCTCGTGCTGGACGAGAGTTGTCGGCTTCAATGCTCGTGTGCGGAGACACCGAGGCGAGGGGTGTAAGTAGCCGACATTTGGTAAACATGGCACGGGAACAAATGGCACACGTGGACACCGGGACACAAACATTTCACGATGAAACAGGACTCTACTAACAGTTAAAAGTGGTGTGCTAACAGTTATAAGTACTGTACTGACGGTTGTATACAGATATGAATGAAAGAGATGATTCATCCCAAACCCCGAACCTGTTTCATTGTGCCTTCTTTCTCTCCAGAATTGATCACTCGTGCCATTTTTACTTCCTTTACCAGTTTTACCTGTGACATTTTTATCTGTTTTACTTGTGCCGAGGTGCCTTCTTCCAATAAATGTTTTTGGAAAAAACCGTGAAATTCAATCAATGGCTGTCTATCTCTCACTCTTCGTGTATCTCTCTCCGTGTCTCTCTCTCCGTGTCTCAGTGTCTCTCTCTCCGTGTCTCTCTCTCTCCGTGTCTCTCTCTCTCTCCGTGTCTCTCTCTCCTTGTCTCTCTCTCTGCTCCGGCAGTACATATACTAAAATTGGAACGATACAGAGAAGATTAGCATGGCCCCTGCGCAAGGATGACACCCAAATTCGTGAAGCGTTCTCTCCGTGTCTCTCTCTCTCCACCTGTTTGGGTGCGGCCGCACGAACCTGTTGCTCCCGCTCCAACGTTGGTGTGGATGGAGGCCTGGGCTCACGTGATAGCCTGAGCCTAGGCTGAGAGAGCGCCCACGCGTTTATAGACGCTTTACCCCGCTTTTTTTTTCGTTTATTGAGTCGTCGTGTTCAACATCCTTCTCTTCCTTCACTGTGAGTTCTCCGTTTCTTTCACGTGGTGCTGGTTTTATTTGTTTTGTATGTTTTTCTTCCATCCCTACGGCACCCTCTCCGTGTCTCTATCTGTGTGTCCCTCCCCCGTGTCCATCTCTCTGTGTCTCTCTCCCCCCTCCGTGTCTCTCTCTCTGCGCCCCCCCCCCCGTGTCTCTCTGTGTGCTCTCTCTCTGTGTCTCTCTCCCTGGTCTCACTCACTCACTCGCAGCACTCTCTCTTTCTCTCGTGTGGGTTTCCTTTGTTCTTTTTTCTCTCTCTTTCTTTCTAGTGAGTTCCTCCTTGGTTTCATGGGTCTTGTGGGTTTAGGTGGGTCTTTATTATTTTTGTGAGCATTTATTTATTTATTTTCCCCTCCAATTTATTTGGGGTAGTGCAGCCGCGTTTTGCACGCTAGGGTGCTGTCGCCAAGCATCATGGCACAGTACCCCAAGCTTGAAACCCTCTCGCGAAGGAACGGCGTGATGGTGTTCCCCCCGCCCGAGATCACCGTTGAGGCCGTCGTCGCGGCGGCGGCTGAGGTCATCGGCATGGCGGGCATCCTCGTTAGCGAACGGGAAAATCACGGGGTCGTCCTTTATACGGCGGGGGAGGCCATGGTGGCGCGCCTTGCAGAGACGGGGCTGGACGTGGGGGGGGAGCTGTTTTTACAGTGCACCCCCCTCTCCTCGCCTGCCGTGAAGGTGCTCCTCTCCGGCGCGCCGCCATTCCTGAAATGTGCGGACCTGCAGCGGGACCTCCTCCGCTTCGGCACCGTAGTGTCCCGCGTCATCATGTTGCCATTGCGGACGAGGGACACGAGGATGGCACATATAATGTCGCTGCGGCCACAGACATTAATGATATTGAAGGACGGCAATACAGAACTCAACGTGACCCTGAAGTATACCATCGAGGGACACGTTTACACCGTATACGCCTCCACGGCTGTACAGCGTTGCTTCGGCTGCGGCGGCGTCGGCCACACCCGGAGGAGCTGCCCGACCAAGGGCAAGGAGAACGTTGCTCCACCCGTGCCGGCGCATGCTGAGCAGCGGCAGCAGCAGCAGCAACAACAGCAGCAGCAGCAACAACCACAACAACGGCAGCAGCAACAACAACAGCAGCAGCAACAGCAGCAGCAGCAACAACCACAACCACAGCAGCAACAGCAGCAGGAACGCGCTGACCCTGCGCCTGGCCGCGCAGAGCCGGCGCCTGAAGGCGACAAAGATGGCTTCGTGCTAGTTAGGTCACGAAAGCGAAAAGCCAAAGCCAGCCGAGCAGAGGGGGGTGCGACGGCACCTTTCCAAAGCGGGCGGGCACCGCTGGCGGCACCACCGAGCCGGACGGCTGCCCAGAAGGGGCGGCAGGGAGCGGCAGTGAGGGCACGGCGGAGAACACGGTGAGCACAGCCGCCGCCGCCGCCGGCGGCCAAAACCACCCGCCGGATGCGACCGAGGCAGAGGGACGACCACCGGACCCAGCCGCGGCCACACCGGCACGAGCAGAGGAGCGACTGCGGGCCACCGTCGCGCCTGAGGGCGCAGCGCCACCTGAGGGGACCGCCCCATCGCTCGGCGGGGCGACGACCACGGATCCCGCGGATGAGGCACGCCCCGAGCAGGGTGAGACCCCGGCTCCTTGCAGCGCAATGGAAGAGATGGCGGTCACGCCCGAGGGGGACGACGACGTTCTACCCGCCTCGACGTGCGACGGGGAGGGGGCCGCGGAGGCCACAGAAGGAGAGCACCCCGAGCCTGGCGAGACCCCGGTTCCGCCCGGGTCATCGGAGGAAGTGACGGCCGGAGTACGCGCCGACACACACGGGGACTCTGACGACGAAGAGCAGTCGGGGTCCGACGTCGAAGGAGCCAGTGAAATGGTTTTTTCGGGAGTAGGAGGGGAGCAGGAGTACGCACCCGAAACCGTCCAAAGCTTCCTCCAATCGTCCTTCAGGAGCTTCCCCGATGTGATGGGCTTCCTGAACACCGCACAAAATATACAACGGGACCCCAATAAATGCGGCTTCAGCCAGCAGGAATGCTACCGGTTGCAGAAGTTTGTACAAAAACTGAGGAAGGGGTGCACCCCCCTTCCGCAGTGACCACCGGTGGCACCCACCCCCCCCCCCCCTATTGCAATGGCGTCAGGCGTCCGCGTGGCGAGTCTGAATTGCAATAGTGCTCGAAGCGATGAGAGATGGAGACGCATGTGTCGTTTTCGTGTCGACCAAAACGTCGAAGTGGCGCTCCTACAGGAGACACACCTCGACGCCACGCTGCAGGCTCAACGACAACATCTCATGGGCGGCCGGTTCTTCTTTAGCCACGGGGAGGCCAACCGGGGGGGGTCGCGATTGTGTGCGGCAAAAAATTCACTCCTGACCATGTGATCTTTAGGGAGATCGTGAAGGGACACCTGATTACGGCCGAGTTTGTGCTCGGCGACGTCAGGCTGCGGGTAGTCAACGTGTACGCACCGAGCGCGACCCGCGAGAGGGGGCTCTTCTTCTCGGGCGCACTGAGGGACACCCTGGAGGAAGCCGACTCGGACGAGGTGCTCACGATCGTCGGGGGTGATTTTAATTGCACCCTCGACCCGACTCTCGACCGTAATGGCGCCGAGCCTCACCCGGAGACTGCGCAGGCGTTGGCTGACATAGTACGGAGGCTAAACCTACTCGACACGTGGCGCCTGCAACATCCGGCCCAGCGGCAATATACGTGGTGCCGGTGTGGTGCACAAGGGCGGATCAGCCTCGTACGGCTGGACCGACTCTACGTGAATGCCGACAGTGCTAACCTGCTCGGCGAAAGCAGGGTGGTCCCGTCCGGTTTTTCCGACCACCACCTGGTGTCGGTGCGCTTGCGTCTCCCCCTTCTTGGGCACCGCAGACCCTACTGGCGTTTTAACCTGCAACTCTTAGACAATGCGGACTTCCAGAGAGCTTTCAGGGCCTTCTGGAAGGGGTGGCTAACACAAAAGGGCAACTTTGACACGCTCCAGCAATGGTGGGATAATGGGAAGGTACAGATAGGGTCACTATGCCAGCGGTTTATGAGCCAGCACGCAGCAGCTAGGCGGGAATGGGAAGAGCGGTTACGGGATGAGCTGCTGGCGCTGGAAGCAGAGCTGGGCTCACCCCAAACTAATGCGGATTACCGCACGCTCTTGGAGCAGCAACGGCTGGTGAGGTCTGTGTCAGACCGGGAAGCCTATAAGGCCTTTGCGAATCAGAGAATGCAACATCTGCTAAAGATGGATGCGCCTACCAAATTATTTTTCACGCAACAGAGGCAGCCAGTCACCAAAAACCTATTTCCAGCCTGCAGGCACCGAGTGGTGAAGTCCACATGAGCGACGAGGGCATCGCTAGGGTCGTTAGGGCTTTTTACCAGGATCTGTTTACTGCAGAAAGCATCCAGGGGGATGCTCTTGGGGAATTGTTAGAGGGTGTGCCTAGACTGACCCCTCCCGAGATGGAAACAGCTGGAAGGGCTGATCACCCTCCAGGAACTGGAGGCTGCGGTGAGTGGCCTAGCTACTGGGAAGGCGCCTGGGATCGATGGCCTCCCAGCCGAGTTCTTCAAAGCTTTTTGGGGTGAGCTCGGCCCTTCCCTGGTCGAGGTGCTGAATGCGAGTCTAGCAAAAGGGGAGTTGCCGCAGAGTTGCAGGAGAGCAGTGGTTACCCTGTTGCCCAAGAAGGGGGACTTGCGCCTCGTAGCGAACTGGCGGCCGGTGTCCGTGTTATGCACGGACTATAAGATCGTCGCAAAGGCGTTGGTTAACCGGTTGAAGGGCGCGGCGGGGAGGATCATCCAGCCGGAACAGACATGCTGTATCCCGGGGCGGTCTATCCATGATAACATCGGGGTGGTCAGAGACGTGATCGACCTGGCAGACACCCATGGACTGGACACCGGCCTCCTTTTTCTCGATCAAGAGAAGGCTTTTGACCGAGTCAGCCACGACTACATGTATGCGGTGCTAAGGTCTTTTGGGTTTGGCCAGGGATTTATTGCGTACGTGAGGCTCCTCTACACGAATGTGTCCAGCCTCCTCAAGCTGAATAATCGGCTCCGTGCCCCCCTGGTCGTTACGAGGGGTGTTAGGCAGGGATGCCCACTCTCGGGGCTGCTCTATGCGCTCTGCATCGAGCCGCTATTATTAACGCTGAACCGGACCCTGTCGGGCTTCCGAATCCCTGGGACGGAAAATGCTGCGGTAAAGGTCTCGGCGTACGCGGACGACGTGTGCGCGGTGGTCAACGACGCGAGAGACGTGGCGGCGGTGCACAGGGCGGTCGTCCTCTACGAGAGCGCCTCCTCCGCAAAGGTGAACTGGCCAAAGTGCGAGGCGCTGTGTCTGGGGCCGCGGGGGACGATGCGCGCCGTGACGCTCCCAGGGGGGGTGGAGTGGGGCACGGAGGGCACCAATTACCTGGGGGTGTACCTGGGTAACCCGGCCACTGTGGCCAGGAATTGGATGTGGCGGAGAAGATTGGAGGGAGGTTGCAGGCGTGGACCCGTTTCGCTCCGCAAATGTCGTACAGGGGACGGGTCCTCGTCGTTAATAACCTGGCGGCGGCCATGCTGTGGCATAAGGCCAGAGTCCTCCACCCCCCAGACTGGCTGTTGACGAAAGTACAGAGGGCTTTCACCGCCTTCGTCTGGCACGGAAGGCACTGGCAGAGGCCGGGGGTCCTCTGTTTGCCAGTGGAGGAGGGAGGCCAGGGCCTAGTGAGCGTCGCCAGCAGGGTGATGGCGTTCAGGGTCCTGGACATAAGGCGCCTGCTGTACGAGCCAGAGGAGCAGCCCTGGAAGGCCCTGGCCCTCGGCTTGCTGAGACAGGCCGGAAGGCTTGGGTACGGCCGCGAGCTCTTCCTGACGGACCTGGGGCTGGTAGACCAGTCGCCGCTGCCGAGGTATTATCGCAGCCTGCTAGATGCTTGGCGTAGTCTTGAATGGGAGAGGGCGCCCGCGGACTATGATGCAAAACTTTTTCTGCGGGAGCCGCTACTCGCTAACGACCTCTTCCAGGGCCTGAAGGGGGAACGCACCCTGGCCGCGCGGTTTGTTGCCGGAGGGGTGAGCAGGGTCAGCGACCTGGTGGACCCTAGCCGGCGAAGGTTGGAGAACGGCTCCGGAACTCTCAGAAGCGGCCGGGCTGCGCTCCATGCTCGCCGGGACCAAACTGTTGCGGGAAGTCCTGCGGGCGACGAAGAGACTCGGAGTGGGGCTGGGAGAGTCGGGCGACAGGGAGGGACCCTCCTTCCCCCAGCTGACCTTCTCCTGTGCCGTCCCCTCTGATCGCGAGGACGGGGGAAAATTATTAAAGATGGAGAACAGCAGGAGTGTCTCGCTGGCGGAAGTCCACAAGAAAAAGCTCTACACCGCCTGCGTAAATGCGCTGCACTTCCAGGACTTGGAGGAGCTGCCAGACATGAAGTGGAGAGGATATTTCTCTGCGCTGACGGACGCTGGCCCCCAGTGGCGTGATATGTACCGGCCCCCCACTGCCAAAAGATGTGGCGACCTCCAATGGAGAGTAGCGCACTGGACTGTGCCGTCGGCGGTGTGGGTCAGCCGGGCCGTGCCGGGAGCTCCGGACACGTGCGCATTGAGTGAGTGAGTCTATGTGTGAGTGAGTTTATGGGTCTCTGTGTGATGAGTCTGTGGGTCTCTGTGTGGTGGGTCTATGGGTCTCTGTGTGGTGAGTCTATGGGTCTCTGTGTGTGAGTCTAAGGGTCTCTGTGTGGTGAGTCTACGGGTCTCTGTGTGTGAGTCTAAGGGTCTCTGTGTGGTGAGTCTACGGGTCTCTGAGTGGTGAGTCTGTGGGTCTCTGTGTGGTGAGTCTGTGGGTCTCTGTGTGGTGAGTCTGTGGATCTCTGTGTGGGTCTCTGTGTGATAAGTCTGTGGTTCTCTGTGTGGTGAGTCTGTGGGTCTCTGTGTGGTGAGTCTATGGGTGTCTGTGTGGTGAGTCTGTGGGTCCTCTGTGTGGCTCTCTGTGTGATGAGTCTGTGGGTCTATTTGTGGTGAGTCTATGGGTGTCTGTGTGGTGAGTCTGTGGGTCTCTGTGCGAGTCTTTGGGTCTCTGTGTGGTGAGTCTGTGGGTATCTTTGTGGCGAGTCTTTGGGTCTCTGTGTGAGTACCGGACATCACACAACTAAAAGCTTGAATAAAAAGTCGGGGGTGAGGGGGGTGGGTGAGAAATAACTTTTCACCATCAATATAACAACAGCAATAAGGACGGTACTACTACAGTGGCCGCCTTGCCCACAAACACACAAACTTCCGACTCCGACTCTTGACACCTCATCCTCCACCTCTTCTCCTCTTACACCTCCGTCTCCGCGTGCCGCTCCGTCATCCGCGCCGTGACGGCCTCCTCGTCGCTGGAGGGAGCGGAGAAAGTAGGCGAGGGTGATGCGCACGTACAGGGCAGCGCGTGAGCGTGCACGGACAGTGGAACTTATTCGCGCCCGTTTCGTAGACTAAACATTTCTAATTCGGAAGACCGTCACGCGACCACCGAATAACATCGGCGGGGCGTCGTCAAGGGTGGGGATCGAACCCACGACCTCCTGCGTGCCAGGCGAGGTGGTCAACATCTCTCAGTGTCTGGGATTGAACCCACGACCTCCTGCGTGCCAGGCGAGGTGGTCAACATCTCTCAGTGTCTGGCATTGAACCCACGACCTCCTGGCGTGCCAGGCGAGGTGGTCAACATCTCTCAGTGTCTGGATTGAACCCACGACCTCCTGCGTGCCAGGCGAGGTGGTCAACATCTCTCAGTGTCTGGCATTGAACCCACGACTCCTGCGTGCCAGGCGAGGTGGTCAACATCTCTCAGTGTCTGGCATTGAACCCACGACCTCCTGCGTGCCAGGTGAGGTGGTCAAACATCTCTCAGTGTCTGGCATTGAACCCACGACCTCCTGCGTGCCAGGTGAGGTGGTCAACATCTCTCAGTGTCTGGGTATTGAAACCCACGACCTCCTGCGTGCCAGGTGAGGTGGTCAACATCTCTCAGTGTCTGGCATTGAACCCACGACCTCCTGCGTGCCAGGCGAGGTGGTCAACATCTCTCAGTGTCTGGGATTGAACCCACGACCTCCTGCGTGCCAGGCGAGGTGGTCAACATCTCTCAGTGTCTGGATTGAACTCACGACCTTCTGCGTGCCAAAAGAGGTAGTCAACATCTCTCAGTGTCTAGGATTGAACCCACGACCTCCTGCGTGCCAGGCGAGGTGGTCAACATCTCTCAGTGTCTGGGATTGAACCCACGACCTCCTGCGTGCCAGGCGAGGTAGTCAACATCTCTCAGTGTCTGGGATTGAACCCACGACCTCCTGCGTGCCAGGCGAGGTGGTCAACATCTCTCAGTGTCTGGGATTGAACCCACGACCTCCTGCGTGCCAGGCGAGGTAGTCAACATCTCTCAGTGTCTGGGATTGAACCCACGACCTCCTGCGTGCCAGGCGAGGAGGTCAACATCTCTCAGTGTCTGGCATTAAACCCACGACCTCCTGCGTGCCAGGCGAGGTAGTCAACATCTCTCAGTGTCTGGCATGAACCCACGACCTCCTGCGTGCCAGGCGAGGTGGTCAACATCTCTCAGTGTCTGGGATTGAACCCACGACCTCCTGCATGCCAGGCGAGGTGGTCAACATCTCTCAGTGTCTGGGATTGAACCCACGACCTCCTGCGTGCCAGGCGAGGTGGTCAACATCTCTCAGTGTCTGGGATTGAACCCACGACCTCCTGCGTGCCAGGCGAAGTGGTCAACATCTCCCAGTGTCTGGGATTGAACCCACGACCTCCTGCGTACCAGGCGAGGTAGTCAACATCTCTCAGTGTCTGGGATTGAACCCACGACCTCCTGCGTACCAGGCGAGCTGGTCAACATCTCTCAGTGTCTGGGATTGAACCCACGACCTCCTGCGTGCCAGGCGAGGTGGTCAACATCTCTCAGTGTCTGGGATTGAACCCACGACCTCCTGCGTGCCAGGCGAGGTGGTCAACATCTCTCAGTGTCTGGGATTGAACCCACGACCTCCTGCGTGCCAGGCGAGGTGGTCAACATCTCCCAGTGTCTGGGATTGAACCCACGACCTCCTGCGTACCAGGCGAGGTAGTCAACATCTCTCAGTGTCTGGGATTGAACCACGACCTCCTGCGTACCAGGCGAGCTGGTCAACATCTCTCAGTGTCTGGGATTGAACCCACGACCTCCTGCGTGCCAGGCAAGGTGGTCAACATCTCTCAGTGTCTGGGATTGAACCCACGACCTCCTGCGTGCCAGGCGAGGTGGTCAACATCTCTCAGTGTCTGGGATTGAACCACGACCTCACTGCGGCCAGGCGAGGTGGTCAACATCTCCAGTGTCTGGGATGGTGGTGGTGGTGGTGATGAGTGTGGTGGCGGTGGTGGCGGTGGTGGCGGCGGTGGTGGCGGTGGTGGCGGTGATGGTGGCGGTGATGGTGTGGTGACGGTGGTGTGATGATGATGGTGGTGGCGGTGGTGATGGTGGTGATGATGATGGATTGGTGGTGGTGGCCGGTGGCGGTGACGGTGGGACGGTGGTGGTGGTGGTGGTGTTAGTGTTGGTGGTGGTGTTGGTGATGGTGTTAGTGTTGGTGGTGGTGTTGGTGATGGTGTTAGTGTTGGTGGTGTTGGTGGTGGTGGTGTTAGTGTTGGTGGTGGTGGTGTTGGTGGTGGTGGGGGGGGGTGACGGCAGTGGTGGTCGTTGGTGGTGGTGGTGGTGGTGTAGTGTTGGTGATGGTGTTAGTGTTGGTGGTGGTGGTGTAGTGTTGGTGGTGGTGGTGTTAGTGTTGGTGGTGGTGGTGTTAGTGTGGTGGTGGTGGTGTTAGTGTTGGTGGTGGTGGTGTTAGGTTGTGGTTGTGGTGTTAGTGTTGGTGGTGGTGGTGTTAGTGTTGGTGGTGGTGGTGTTAAGTGTTGGTGGTGGTGGTGTTAGTGTTGGTGATGGTGGTGGTGGTGACGGTGGTGGTGATGATGATGGTGGTGGGGTGGCGGTGGTGATGATGATGGTGGTGGTGGTGGCGGTGGTGATGATGATGGTGGTGGTGGCGGTGGCGGTGACGGTGGTGGCGGTGGTGGTGGCGGTGGTGGTGACGGTGGTGACGGTGGTGGTGTTAGTGGTGGTGTTGGTGGTGTTGGTGTTGGTGGCTACCTGCACTCGGCAGAGACGGACTCTCTCTCGGGCACCAGACTCGGGGAGCTCCCTCCTTGCTCGTCCGCTGGGGAACGAGAACATCGCGCAGACTGCGGAGAGCAAACTCCAAATACACAGCAGCAGCAGCAGGCGTCGTCAGGGTCGTGATCGAACCCACGAACCTCCCGTGTACCAGGCGAGGCAGTCAACATCTCATAGCCACCACAACGCCACCACAACGCTCACCGGCATCATCTCCGTAGCCACCACAACGCCACCACAACGCTCACCGTCAACATCTCATAGCCACCACAATGCCACCACAACGCTCACCGTCAACATCTCATAGCCACCACAACGTCACCACAACGTCACCACAACGCCACACAACGCTCACCGTCAACATCTCATAGACACCACAACGCTGACGGCAACATCTCATAGCCACCACAATGCCACCACAACGCTCACCGTCAACATCTCATAGCCACCACAACGTCACCACAACGTCACCACAAACGCCACCACAACGCTCACCGTCAACATCTCATAGCCACCACAACGCCACCCGAACGCTCCACGTCAACATCTCATAGCCACCACAAACGTCACCACAACGCCACCACAACGCTCACCGTCAACATCTCATAGCCACCACAACACTCACCGCCACGTTGCCGGCACTCCGTGTGCCCCACGCGGTGCACACCACGAAGGGGAGGATCGCCAGCACCGCTATGGCCGCCATGAAGCTGATGGGGGCGCTACCGCCACCGGCGGGGAGCGTCGCCTCGTCTCCCGTAGACACCGCGGACGAGGGTCGGGAGGAGCGGGAGGTGGTGGTGGCGGTGGTGGCGGTGGTGGTGGTGGTGGCTACGGGATTGGGGACACACGCGGGGAGATACGGTGAGACGCGGGGGAAACAGAGAGACACAGTGAGACAGATACAAACAGAGAGACAGAGAGAGACAGGGAGACACAGACAGAGAGACAGAGAGAGACAGACACAGACAGAGAAACAGAGAGAGAAACAGAGAGACACAGACAGAGAGACACAGTGAGACAGATACAGACAGAGAGACAGGGAGACACAGACAGAGAGGACACAGTGAGACAGATACAGACAGAGAGACAGAGAGAGACAGGGAGACACAGACAGAGAGAAACAGAGAGACACAGACAGAGAGACACAGTGAGACAGATACAGACAGAGAGACAGGGAGACACAGACAGAGAGACACAGTGAGACAGATACAGACAGAGAGACAGAGAGAGAGACAGGGAGACACAGACAGAGAGACACAGTGAGACAGATACAGAGAGACAGGGAGACACAGACAGCAGAGACACAGTGAGACAGATACAGACAGAGAGAGAAACAGAGAGACACAGACAGAGTGGGATGCTGAGCAGTGTTGTTGTATGAGGTTAGTGATGAGGTTTTGGTCTTCATCACTTTTCTGTCTGTCTTGTGTGCGTCTCTGTGTGTCTGTGTTTGTCTGTGTGTGGCAGTGTCTGTCCGTGTGTGTCTGTGTGTGTCTGTGCTGTCTGTTTTGTCTGTGTGTGTGGCCTGGCACAAGCGTCGTGGTGATGTCACCACCACTTAGTGGCAAATGGCGGTTGTTGTTGTCTGTGTGTGGCTGTGTGTGTCTGTCTGTGTCTGTGTGTCTGTATGTGTGTGTCTGTCTGTGTCTGTGTGTCTGTCTGTGTGTACCGTTCCGGCCTTCATAGGTGCTCGCTAACAGCACTTGCCCCTACAGTCTGTTAAGGCTATACGGGGGATCTTTATCTGCCTGTGTCTGTCTGTGTGTGTCTGTCTATGTGTGTCTGTGTGTCTATTCAACATCGCCTTGCCAGGCACACTGAGGAGAGGCTTGCGTAGCCCCAAATGTGGTTTCAGGAAAGGGCGGTCCTGCACAGATGCCATATTTTCTGTCCGTCTGCTACAGCAGAGGTGGAGGGGAATTCCAACAAGACCTACATCTCTGCTTTATTGACCTGGTCAAGGCCTATGATACCATCAGTAGGCCTGGGCTCTGGGTCATTGTTCGTGCTTTTGCAGTCCCTGACCCTCTGCTCACGATTATTAAGGACCTTCGTGATGGTGAGCGGGCCCGGGTAAAACTACGTGGCTGGGAGTCAGAGCCATTCCCTTTTTACCTTGGGTGCAACAGGGATGTCCTCTAGCTCCCACATTATTGAACATCTATTTTGACCACGTAGTTCGTGAAGCCTTCGATGGCTGTACCAGAGGAATTTCCATCTGGTACAGATACAATGGGAGGCTGATTGATGCCCAGGTGCGGTCAAGGGATGGCTCCCTATTGCTCAACCATGTTATGTATGCCGATGATCTAGTAATTGCTGCTCACTCAGAGGAGGATTTGGAGGCGCTGCTGATGAACCTGGAGCGTGCCACTAAGAGGTGGGGCCTTACATCAGACCCACCAAAACTAAGCACCTGCCTTGGTATTTTGTACCATTGGACACTCCACCCCCACATCACCATTTGGTGATAGGGCAGTTGTGGAGAGAGTGGAGAGTTTCCCATACCTGGACAGTGTGATCATGGCCGGCTCCGGTTTTAACAGCAGAGATCTCACTCCGAATCAGTCGAGCGGCAATATCTTTTCATTGGTTGTGTAACGGTGTGTGGAAGCTACCTGGTCTGTCGCTCTGCACGAAGCTTCAGATCTTCTCGGCCAAATCATTCCCTCCCTTCTCTACGCATACGAAAAGTGGACCCCCCTAATGGAACATATTCGCCGCTTAAAAACATTAAGGCTGGCCTGCCTACGATCCCATCCTGGGTTTAACCAGGCTGGATTTGTGGACGAGCGTCATAAATCCTTGAAAGATCTGGACAAAGGCCCATCGGTGAGCTCCTCACGGCAGGCCAGGCGTGCGTGGCTGGGTCATGTAGACCGTATGCACCAGCCACCGCCGTGCCTAAACAGCTTTTGTTCACGCCGGATAGAGGGGGCTAAATGGGTGCGGTACTCATCCACCCACTCACTCACCACCTACCCACTCACTCACTCACTCACCCACCCACCCACTCACTAACTCACTCACCCACCCACCCACTCACTCACTCACTCATCCACCCACTCACTCACCCACTCACTCACTCACCCACTCACCCACCCACTCACACACTCACCCACTCACCCACTCACTCACCCACCCACTCACCCACTCACCAACCCACTTACACACTCACCAGCTCACCCACTCACCCACCCACTCACCCACCCACTCACCCACTCACTCACCCACCCACTCACCCACTCACACACTCACCCACTCACTCACACCCACTCACCCACTCACTCACCCACTCACTCACCCACTCACACACTCACCCACTCACTCACACACCCACTCACTCACACACTCACCCACCCACCCACTCACCCACTCACCCACTCATTCACACACCCACTCACACACTCACCACCCACCCACCCACTCACTGACACACTCACCCACCCACTCACTCACCCACCCACCCACTCACCCACCCACTCCCACCCACTCACTGACACACTCACCCACCCACCCACTCACCCACCACCCACTCACCCACCCACCCACCCACTCACCCACGGCGCTGTGTGGTGGAGGGACGGAGACACACGACAGGGGAGACCACTCCCCTGTCTTCCACCGCGGGTAGTTGACTACGACTCTCACGCGGACGCAGTAGTCAGCGGCGCCTGCAGGCTGAGGCAGCGCGTGGCGGTAGCGACATCCCAGAAAGCGCTCCTGGCAGGAGCAAGCAGAGGGTCTCAGTGTGCTGGGTTACGTGGATGACACATCGGTGGTCTGGCCACACGGCAAACATGCACTGAGCGCGTTTCTAAATCATCTCAACTCGCAAAACCCATCCATCCAAACACACACACATGTACATTGGCCACGTTCTGTTTACGTGACAACCCTCACGAGTTGGCTGTGTCGGGTGGTCGCGGGTTTTAACGACACATCATTTATATTTACGTGATCTAACCCAAAAACCTCTTATGGATGATATTGGTCGCGAAGCCTGCTACGTGTTAACCTGAGTATCATCATCAACAGTAGTAGCAGCAGCAGCAGCAATAGCATCATCAGTAGTAGCAGCAGCAGCAATAGCATCATCATCAGTAGTAGTAGCATCACCACCCACCCACTCAACCACCCACTCAACCACCCACTCAACCGCCCCCCGCCCACCCACTCACTCACCCACCCACTCACTCACTCACCACCCACCCACCAACTCACCCACCCACCCACTCACTCACCCACCCACCCTCCCACTCACTCACTCACCCACCCACTCACTCACTCACCCACCCACCCACCCACTCACCCACCCACTCACCCACTCACCCACCCACTTACCCACTCACTCACCCACTCACCCACCACCCACTCACTCACCCACCCACCCACCAACTCACCCACCCACCCACTCACTCACCCACCCACCCTCCCACTCACTCACTCACCCACACTCACTCACTCACCCACCCACCCACCCACTCACCCACCCACTCACCCACTCACCCACCCACTTACCCACTCACTCACCCACTCACCCACCCACCCACTCACTCACCCACTCACACACCCACCCACTCACCCACTTACCCACCCACCCACCCACTCACTCACTCACTCACCACTCACTCACTCACCCACCCACCCACTCACCCACTCACTCACCACCCACTCACCCACCCACTCACCACCCACCCACTCACTCACTCACCCACCCACTCACCCACTCACTCACTCACCCACTCACCCATTCACTCACTCACCCACTCTCTCACCCACTCACTCACCCACTCACCCACCCACTCACCCACCCATCCACTCACTCACTCACTCACCACCCACCCACCCACCTACCCACTCACCCACCTAACCACCACCCATCACCCACCCAACCACCACTCACACTCACCCACCACCCACTCACCACCCACCACTCACTCACTCACCCACTCACCACCCCCCACCCACCCACTCACCCACCCACCACCCACTCACCCACCACTCACTCACTCACCCACTCACCACCACCCACCCACCACTCACTCACCCACCCACCCACCCACTCACCCACCCACCCACTCACCCACTCACCCACTCACTCACCCACTCACCCACCCACCACCCACCCACCCACTCTCACCGTGCTAGTGACACCCCTCCTTGTGGAGACCTCGGCTTGCAGATGGTAGCGCACGTCACTCTGCGCCATCCTCCTCCACACGCTGCTCATGGAGACCCGCACGGACAGCTCCCACGCCTTCCGCTCTCCCTCGCTGTCGTCGTCATCGTCGTCATAAAACTCATTGTCGTCATCACCGTCACCGCCATCACCGCCATCATCATCATCAGCGTCACCACCATCACCGCCATCATCATCATCACCATCACCATCACCGCCATCACCGTCACTGCCATCACCGCCATCACCGTCACCGCCATCACCGTCGGCCCCATCACCGTCGGCCCCATCACCGCCATCACTGTCACCGCCATCACCATCATCATCGTCATCAGCGTCACCGCCATCACTGTCACCGCCATCACCCTCATCGTCATCATCACCGTCACCGCCATCAGAGTCACCGCTATCACGTTCATCATCATCATCAGCATCGCCACCATCACCGTCACCACCATCACCCTCATCATCATCGTAGTTATCACCGTCACCGCCATCACCGTCGGCCCCATCACCGTCGCCACTATCATCCTCATCATCATCCTCATCATCATCCTCATCATCATCATCACCCTCATCATCATCATCGTAGTCATCATCGTCGTAGCCATCGTCGTCGTCATCTTCGTAGTCCTCACCCTCCTCACCACCACACTCCTCCCCCTCCTCACCACCCTCCTCCTCCTCACCACCCTCCCCCTCACCACCCCCCTCCTCCTCCAGCGTCACGTTCTTGTGCAGCATCAAGGTGACAGTCGGAGCACTCAGCACGGCTGAGACACGGGGGGGGGGGGGGGGGGGGGAGAGTCACGGGTGGGGAGGGGTGAGGGAGATGACGTCATCTCACTCACCTGGTGAGATGACGTCATCTCACTCACCTGGTGAAGATATGACGTCATCTCACTCACCTGGTGAAGAGATGACGTCATCTCACTCACCTGGTGAAGAGATGACGTCATCTCACTCACCCCCTAGCCTGAACAGACTGTTGGTGCCAGAGCAGCACACAGAGACACCCACACACAGACACACTCACACAGACACACACACAGACACACACAGACATACACACAGAGACACACAGACACACACAGACACACATACAGAGACACACACAGACACACACAGACATACACACAGACACACACAGACACACACACAGACACACACACGGAGACACACACACAGACACAACACACAGACACTCACACAGACACACACACAGACATACACACAGAGACACACAGACACACACACACACAGAGACACACACAGACACACACACGGAGACACACACAGAGACACACAGACACACAGAGACACTCACACACAGAGACAACAACACAACCGCCATTCGCCACTAAGTGGCGGTGACGTCACCACGACGCTTGTGCCAGGCCAAGTGCACCATGAGGCTGCCACGTGAAGTGTCGAACGCCCGCTGGCAGGAGGTCACGGGGCAGACCCAGCAGGTGCCACGGGTCGACTGACCGAGATGACCGAGATGACTGGCTGATGCACCACCTGTGCCCCCTACTGTACCAACTTGCTGTGCTTTAGCCACCCGGCGCTCCGCTCGTTGTTGTGAGCGTCGCTCCTCCACCCTCCGTTGTTGTTGGAGGGCGACTGCCTCCAACTGCCCAGTAGCGTCCTTCACGAGCCTCCTCCACAGAGGCCGATCTTGACACCGCTGGTACCAGTCATCGGCAAGTCCACTCAGCTCCACGTCCTTTTGTACCACATCACCCCATCTCTTCTCTAGCCCGTGCCGCACCCGTTTAGCCCCCTCGATCCGGCCGAACTAAAGCTGTTTAGGCATGCGGTGGCTGGGCATGCAGGCTACATGACCCAGCCAACGCAGCCTTGCCTGCCGGAGGAGTTTACCAATGGGACTTTGCCCAGATCATTCAAGGATTTGTGAGCTCCTCACACAATCCAGCCTGGTTAAACCCAGGATGGATCGTAAGCAGGCCAGCCTAAATGTTTCCAACCGGCGAAGACACACACAGAGACACACACACACAGACAGACACACACAGAGACACACAGAGACAGAGACACACACAGAGAGAGAAACATAGACAATGCCACTCACTTGTCTTCAAGGGTAACACCTCAACCACGACCCAGGGTGATGATGATGGTAGTGATGGTGGTGGCGATGGTGGTGGTGGTGATGATGATGGTGGTGATGTTGGTGGCGATGAGACGGTGGATCTGACGCGAAGGTGATAGCGGTCGCCAGGATGTCGCAGCGCTGAGGAGACATCGCACCGTGTCTCTGCGGTGGCAGCGCAGACGGTCCGCCAGCGGGCTCGTCCATAGCTGCACAGACAGAGACACGGGGAGGAGGAGGTGGTGAGGAGTGGGTGAGTGAGTGAGTGGGTGAGTGGGTGGGTGAGTGGGTGGGTGGGTGAGTGGGTGGATGAGTCAGTGAGTGAGTGGGTGAGTGAGTGGGTGAGTGAGTGAGTGGGTGGGTGAGTGAGCAAGCGGGTGAGTGGTCGAGTGAGTGGGTAAGTGGGTGAGTGAGTGGGTGAGTCAGTGAGTGAGTGGGTGGGTGAGTGAGTGGGTGAGTCAGTGAGTGAGTGGGTGGGTGGGTGAGTGGGTGAGTGGGTGAGTGACAGTGGGTGGGTGAGTAAGTGGGTGGGTAAGTGCAGTAGTCAGTGAGTGAGTGGGTAAGTGAGTGAGTGGGTGAGTGAGTGGGTAGTTGAGTGCGTTAGTCAGTGAGTGAGTAGGTGAGTCAGTGAGTGAGTGGGTGGGTGAGTGAGTTATTCAGTGAGTGAGTGGGTGAGTGGGTGGTTGAGTGTGTTAGTCAGTGAGTGAGTGGGTGAGTAAGTGGGTGGGTGAGGGCATTAGTCAGTGAGTGAGTGGGTGAGTGAGTGAGTGAGTGGGTGAGTGAGTGAGTGGGTAGTTGAGTGCGTTAGTCAGTGAGTGAGTGGGTGAGTCAGTGAGTGAGTGGGTGGGTGAGTGAGTTAGTCAGTGAGTGAGTGGGTGAGTGAGTGGGTGGGTGAGTGCATTAGTCAGTGAGTGAGTGGGTGGGTGAGTGGGTGGTTGAGTGTGTGAGTGGGAGAGTGAGTGGGTGGGTGCATGAGTGGGTGGGTGAGTGAGAAAGTGGGTGGGTGAGTAAGTGGGTGGGTGAGTGGATGGGTGGGTGAGTGGATGGGTGGGTGAGTGAGTGGATGGATGAGTAAGTGGGTGGGTGAGCGAGTGGGTGAGTGGGTGAGTGGATGGATGGATGAGTGAGTGGATGGGTGCGTGAGTGCGTGGGTGAGCGAGAGTGGGTGAGCGAGTGAGTGGATGGTTGAGTGAGTGGATGTGTGAGCGAGTGGGTGAGCGAGGGGTGGGTGAGCGAGTGAGTGGATGGGTGAGTGAGTGGATGGGTGAGTGAGTGGGTGGGTGAGCGAGTGAGTGTGAAGTACCGGTGAGGACGCTTGACACCGAGGTTGAGGCACACGTATATTTATTTCACAATACGACAGTGGGCATATAACACTCGAGGGGGTATCGGCCCCCTCACCCGTATAACTCGGGATACACCCCTTGATAACTCTGTCCTAGCCCCGAGTCCTCCACTAATGGGCTAGGGGAGGCTATCTGGCCCGACACTGGTAAGTCGGGCCCGGTACCCGGAGTTCCAGACCAGCTCTTACAAGAGCACCGGCTCTGGCTTTCGGGACCACGCCACTGGCTCAGTCCTGTCCGGCCCTGAAAAGGACATCGAACTAGGGGAGTCCAGGGCTCTATCTAAGACGTCTTCAGTCTTCTTCCTTTAGCTTAAAACATAACTCTCGAGCCCTTTGAAACATCCCCTTTTATACCCAACCCCTCCCTGAGGGGTGGGGCCCCGGGGGATCATAACGTTCGAACCAGCCCCCCCAGGGTGTCTGGCTCGGACGTCGTAGAGGGCACCTCCTCGTGCACTTACGTAGCCCCGCCCACTGTGTTTGTTTTCCATAGGCTGCCATGCATAACGGGCCCTCTCTTTAACACCCCTACAAGTGTATGGTTGAGTGAGTGGGTGGGTGAGCGAGTGAGTGGGTGGGTGAGTGGGTGGGTGAGCGAGTGAGTGGATGGTTGAGTGAGTGGGTGAGTGGGTGAGTGAGTGAGTGGATGGTTGAGTGAGTGGGTGAGTGAGTGGGTGAGTGAGTGAGTTGGTGAGCGAATGAGTGAGTGGATGGTTGAGTGAGTGGATTGGTAGGTGAGTGAGCGAGTGAGTGGGTGGGTGAGTGAGTGGGTGGTGGGTGGAGTGAGTGGGTGGGTGGGTGAGCGAGTGAGCGAGCATCTCACAGTTTGCTGTCCACCCTGTAGGCAACGTCCAGGAGCTTTGAGCTGCTGCTGGTGGCGACGTCCACTTGAGCGCGTGGTCCCAGCGGAGTTGCGTCAGCAGGTCGCGAGACTCCACGCGGACATTCAGAGGGGGAGTCGCAGCTGGGGAGATGGGCAGTGTGCGCTAACCACTGCACCACCACTCCCCACACACACACAGTGCGCTAACCACTGCACCACCGCTCCCCACACACATACACACAGTGCGCTTACCACTGCACCACCGCTCCCCACAGTGCGCTAACCACTGCACCACCACTCCCCACACACACACAGTGCGCTAACCATTGCACCACCGCTCCCCACACACATACACACAGTGCGCTTACTACTGCACCACCACTCCCCACACACACACACAGTGTGCTAACCACTGCACCACCGCTCCCCACACACACACAGTGCGCTAACCACTGCACCACCGCTCCCCCCCCACACACAGTGTGCTAACCACTGCACCACCGCTCCCCACACACACACAGTGCGCTAACCACTTCACCACCGCTCCCCACGTCCACCACAACCTGGTACCCGATGTATCAACCACCTCTGGCTGGGCTCACCGTGTGTACACGTGACGAGGACGGAGAGGAAGAGTAGGCCAAGTCTCGAGAAGAGTTCTTGCACCGCCATGACACCCACCTGGGACCCACGTGTTTCAGTTTCTCAAGTCACGTGGTGCAGAGAAATTCGATTCCCGGTTCGATTAACTTTACTTGCGTCGATTCTTAATGGGATAACATTAGGAATCGATTCCTGTAGCGTAGTGGATGTATAGAGTCGATTTCTATTGGGATAACATGGGAATCGATTTATAGTTTATTAAGCTAATGGAATCGATTTCCGTTGGGATCACATGGAAATAGACTATCGCGTGTGTGTGTCCATGTGTGTGTGTCACTCCATGTGTGTGTGTGTACTTGTGTGTGTGTGTAAGTCGATGTCTGTGTGTGTGTACTTGTGTGTGTGTAAGTCGATGTCTGTGTGTGTGTACTTGTGTGTGTGTGTACTTGTGTGTGTGTAAGTCGATGTCTGTGTGTGTAAGTCGATGTCTGTGTGGTGTACTTGTGTGTGTGTACTTGTGTGTGTGTGTAAGTCGATGTCTGTGTGTGTAAGTCGATGTCTGTGTGTGTGTACTTGTGTGTGTGTGTAAGTCGATGTCTGTGTGTGTACTTGTGTGTGTATAAGTCGATGTCTGTGTGTGTGTACTTGTGTGTGTGTGTAAGTCGATGTCTGTGTGTGTGTACTTGTGTGTGTGTAAGTCGATGTCTGTGTGTGTGTGTACTTGTGTGTGTGTGTAAGTCGATGTCTGTGTGTGTGTACTTGTGTGTGTGTAAGTCGATGTCTGTGTGTTTACTTGTGCGTGTGTGTAAGTCGATGTCTGTGTACTTGTGTGTGTGTAAGTCGATGTCTGTGTGTGTGTACTTGTGTGTGTAAGTCGATGTCTGTGTGTGTGTACTTGTGTGTGTGTGTCACTCCATCTCGGTCAGTCGACCCGTGGCACCTGCTGGGTCTGCCCCGTGACCTCCTCCTGCCAGCGGGCGTTCGACACTTCACGTGGTGGCCTCAAGGTGCACGTGGCCTGGCACAAGCGTCGTGGTGACGTCACCGCCACTTAGTGGCGAATGGCGGTTGTGTGTGTGTGCGTACAACGAGCGGAGCGCCGGGTGGCTAAAGCACAGCAAGTTGGCACAGTAGGGGGCACAGGTGGTGCATCAGCCAGTCATCTCGGTCATGTCGAAGTGTGCGGTGCAGGGCTCTGTCTGGGACAAGTGTCTGCGGACACGCCTGGCTTGAAGCGATTGCATTCAGAGCCTTGACCCTCCAGCGAGGTAACTGAACGCCGGTTGCGAGTGCACACATCGCCGAGCCACTACGGTGCAGCTGCCGTGCGCATCGAGGCATTCCGGCAAAGCGACTGAACCCTCGACAGAGCGCGACGTGCAGAGCAGATTGTCAGCACCACCACCGACGATGATGTCAATGATTCATCGCGGACAGATCGCAGAGTGAAGTGCGCTTCTCATAAAGACGTCAATAACGCAGCTTAAAGTTTGCACAAATGTCTTTTATTACAAAGTAGTACAAGACGAGAGACCGAGAGTGTGTAGTGACTCCGTCCTAGCGGCTGGCGCCGCCGCCGCCGGCCCAGGCGATGCATCGCCGGCGCCGCACCAGCCGCACGGTGCGCGTCAGGACGGCCGTCTGCTCGGCGCTTGCCAGGCCGGCGGCCGCCAGCGCCGTGTGTTGCTCACGCGCCAGTCGGAGCAGCGCCGTCAGGAGCCTGCCAGAGAGGGGGGGGGGGGGCGGTCACGTCAGCGTCGTCACGCACGGAGCGCTCCACACGCACGGCACTGGCACACGCGCACCGACTCGCACAAACACTAGCGCACACACGCACACACACACGGCACTGACACACGCACCGACTCGCACGCAAACACAAGCGCACACACGCAAACACACACACACGCAAACACACACACACAAACACACACACGCAACACACACACGCAAACACACACACGCAAACACACACGGCACTGACACACACACCGACTCGCACACAAACACAAGCGCACACACACAAACACACACACACGCAAACACACACACAAACACACACACAAACACACACACGCAAACACACACGCAAACGCACCACACACACACGCAAACACACACACACGCAAACACACACGCACACACGCAAACACACACATGCAAACACACACACGTAAACACACACACACACGCAAACACACATACACGCACGGCACTGACACACGCACCGACTCACATGCAAACACAAGCGCACACCCGCACACACACACAAACACACGCAAACACAAGCGCACACAAACACACACCCGCACACACACACCCACAAAGATCCCCCGTGTAGCCTTAACAGACTGTTGGGGCGAGTGCTGTTAGCGAACGACACGCGAGGGGGTGGGTCTCTGTGTGGTGAGTCTGTGGGTCTCTGTGTGGTGAGTCCGTGGGTCTCTGTGTGGTGAGTCTGTGGGTTCTGTGTGGTGAGTCTGTGGGTCTCTGTGTGGTGTCTGTGGTCTCTGTGTGGTGAGTCTGTGTGGTGAGTCTGTGTGAGTCTGTGGGTCTCTGTGTGGTGAGTCTGTGGGTCTCTGTGTGGTGAGTCTGTGGGTCTCTGTGTGGTGAGTCTGTGTGGTGAGTCTGTGTGGTGAGTCTGTGGGTCTCTGTGTGGTGAGTCCGTGGGTCTCTGTGTGGTGAGTCTGTGGGTCTCTGTGTGGTGAGTCTGTGGGTCTCTGTGTGGTGAGTCTGTGTGGTGAGTCTGTGTGGTGAGTCTGTGGGTCTCTGTGTGGTGAGTCTGTGGGTCTCTGTGTGGTGAGTCTCACCTCTCCGTTTCCTGACGCTCCGCCTCGCGCAGCATGGCAAACTGCTCGGCTTGCCGAACTCGCCGACGCAGCTCCGTCTCCTCCCCCTCCCGCTCGCCGCCGGGCGCCACCACCGCCGGCTGTCGGGCGGGACCCACGGCCGCGATGGCGCCGTCTAAGGGCGGCGCCCGGAGCCGGTCGGCGTTGTCGGCGGGTTCCGTGGCGCGCTGCTGCTGCTGTTGCTGTTGCTGCTGCTGTGCTGCTGCTGCTGCCGTAACTGCTCCACCACCGCCAGCATCTCCGGCCTGGTCAAGGTGAGGCACCGGCGCCGGTGATGACGACGGCGCTGAGGGAGGGGGGGGGGGGGGGGCGGGAGGGTTAGAACGGGGCGCCGTGTCGCGGGCGCCCACCAGGGCCGCCGCTCGCGTCGCGGTCGAAGCGTCGCGCTTCTGTGATTCTCTCCGAACCCGCCGCCGCCGACGCGACTTCTTCACCCAAAGACCCGAGAACGTCAATTCTTGCCGCGTCCACGAAACCTTCGGGACGAGATCCCCCCCCCCCCCCCCGCGGTGCGTCTCTCTCACCTGAGCGGCGACGCCGTCCGGGTTGGCTGCCGTGGCCGCCGCCGGCGCCACCCGGCGCGGCTCCTCCGGGTCGCGCCGGGGCTCCTCCTGCGGCTGCTGGCGCCGCGGTTGCGGCAAGACGACGCAGCGCGGCACCACCAGGCAGCGGCGCCGCAGTTGCCGCGGCGTGGGGAGGCCGAGGTGGTGGCCCTGGAGGTGGGGCCCCGGGTAGCGGCGGGCGCCGTCGCTCGTGTCCGTGGGCTGACGGCGAAGCCGGGGAGGGGGGGGCACAACAACAACAACAAGAGGCTGTCACTCTCTAAACTAGCGCTGGGCGATTTGGGGGAAATACCTAATTGAGATTTTTCTGACAGATATTGCGATTTGATTTGATATAAAACAATTTGTTCAAGTCAAGCTTCAGTTCAATATTCACTGTGTAATAGATTTACAACGTGTGATGTGGCATTGCCACATGATACCGTCAACATATGAACTGATACATATATTCTAATGGAAGGATGAGAACTTAAAAATATATGAATTGCTTCCAACATGTATTTATAAAAAAAAAATTTAATAGAACAATCAAACATAGAACAATTGTGAAGTGAAATCAATAAAGTTATAATAATAAGTAAGAAAACAATTCCAATAAGTAATCGGCATTTTACAAATCGCAAAAAAAATCGATTTCCTAATCGCATTGCTTCAAATTGCGATTTCAAATTGATTAATCGTTCAGTCCTACTCTATACCAGTGGCTCTTAACCTCAGAAGAGGGGCATCTTGCACAGCCCCAGGTTAAGAACCACTGCACTAAACGCTTTGTTCCCAAATATGTTATTAGGGGAAACCTCAAGGGAGAAAAATCCACGCAAGCACGGGGAGAGATGCGTCTCTCTCCTCACTCTACACGAGACACACGGGAGGAGGGGAGGGGGGTAAAGACGTGTCGCTCACCACCACACAGCCAGGCAGTGGTTCACTAGTCCCCACAATCAGCACTACCAGGCTGGGGCCTGCTTGGCTTGTGAGACACACGGGGGGAGGAGGAGAGGGGGTAGAGACGTGATGCTCACCTGATCGGCATCCACCTGGGGGCACGTCTGCCATGATGTCTTCTGTGGTCTC
>NW_026891943.1:0-52637 GCF_015708825.2 Lethenteron reissneri
AGGCCCCGTAACGCACATGAGAGCAATCCCGGCCAATTTCTACCGTTTGATGGGGTCTATGTGTGCTGGAAAAGCGTGTGGAAGTTTCGTGACGTTCGGACGATATTTGGCGACACTATAGAGTGTTTTGCCAGCTCCTGGGAATTCGGAGCGAGAGAAACGAGGCCCCGTAACGCACATGAGAGCAATCCCGGCCAATTTCTACCGTTTGATGGGGTCTATGTGTGCTGGAAAAGCGTGTGGAAGTTTCGTGACGTTCGGACGATATTTGGCGACACTATAATGAGCGTTTTGCCAGCTCCAGGGAATTCGGAGCGAGAGAAACGAGGCCCCGTAACGCACATGAGAGCAATCCCGGCCAATTTCTACCGTTTGATGGGGTCTATGTGTAAAAATTTTGACTTTTTTTGGTGCACGAGCAAATCTGCTGGGAAAGCGTGTGGAAATTTCGTGACTTTCGGACGATATTAGGCGACACTAAAATGAGCGTTTTGCCAGCTCCAGGGAATTCGGAGCGAGAGAAACGAGGCCCCGTTACGCACATGAGAGCAATCCCGGCCAATTTCTACCTTTTGATGGGGTCTATGTTTATAAAAATTTTGACTTTTTTTGGTGCACGAGCAAATCTGCTGGGAAAGCGTGTGGAAGTTTCGTGACGTTCGGACGATATTTGGCGACACTAAAATGAGCGTTTGCCAGCTCCAGGGAATTCGGAGCGAGATAACGAGGCCCCGTAACGCACATGAGAGCAATCCCGGCCAATTTCTACCGTTTGATGGGGTCTATGTGTAAAATATTTTACTTTTTTTGGTGCACGAGCAAATTTGCTGGAAAAGCCTGTGGACGGTTCGTGACGTTCGTACGATATTTGGCGACACAAAAAATTGCGATTTCCCAGCTTCAGGGAATTCGGAGCGAGAGAAACGAGGCCCCGTAACGCACATGAGAGCAATCCCGGCCAATTTCTACCGTTTGATGGGGTCTATGTGTGCTGGAAAAGCGTGTGGATTTTTCGTGACGTTCGGACGATATTTGGCGACACTATAATGAGCGTTTTGCCAGCTCCAGGGAATTCGGAGCGAGAGAAACGAGGCCCCGTAACGCACATGAGAGCAATCCCGGCCAATTTCTACCGTTTGATGGGGTCTATGTGTGCTGGAAAAGCGTGTGGAAGTTTCGTGACGTTCGGACGATATTTGGCGACACTATAATGAGCGTTTTGCCAGCTCCAGGGAATTCGGAGCGAGAGAAACGAGGCCCCGTAACGCACATGAGAGCAATCCCGGCCAATTTCTACCGTTTGATGGGGTCTATGTGTAAAAATTTTGACTTTTTTTGGTGCACGAGCAAATCTGCTGGGAAAGCGTGTGGAAGTTTCGTGACGTTCGGACGATATTTGGCGACACTAAAATGAGCGTTTTGCCAGCTCCAGGGAATTCGGAGCGAGAGAAACGAGGCCCCGTAACGCACATGAGAGCAATCCCGGCCAATTTCTACCGTTTGATGGGGTCTATGTGTAAAAATTTTGACTTTTTTTGGTGCACGAGCAAATCTGCTGGGAAAGCGTGTGGAAGTTTCGTGACGTTCGGACGATATTTGGCGACACTAAAATGAGCGTTTTGCCAGCTCCAGGGAATTCGGAGCGAGAGAAACGAGGCCCCGTAACGCACATGAGAGCAATCCCGGCCAATTTCTATCGTTTGATGGGGTCTATGTGTAAAAATTTTGACTTTTTTTGGTGCACGAGCAAATCTGCTGGAAAAGCCTGTGGACGGTTCGTGACGTTCGTACGATATTTGGCGACACAAAAAATTGCGATTTCCCAGCTTCAGGGAATTCGGAGCGAGAGAAACGAGGCCCCGTAACGCACATGAGAGCAATCCCGGCCAATTTCTACCGTTTGATGGGGTCTATGTGTGCTGGAAAAGCGTGTGGAAGTTTCGTGACGTTCGGACGATATTTGGCGACACTATAATGAGCGTTTTGCCAGCTCCAGGGAATTCGGAGCGAGAGAAACGAGGCCCCGTAACGCACATGAGAGCAATCCCGGCCAATTTCTACCGTTTGATGGGGTCTATGTGTAAAAATTTTACTTTTTTTGGTGCACGTGCAAATCTGCTGGAAAAGCCTGTGGACGGTTCGTGACGTTCGTACGATATTTGGCGACACAAAAATTGCGATTTCCCAGCTTCAGGGAATTTGGAGCGAGAGAAACGAGGCCCCGTAACGCACATGAGAGCAAACCCGGCCAATTTCTACCGTTTGATGGGGTCTATGTGTGCTGGAAAAGCGTGTGGAAGTTTCGTGACGTTCGGACGATATTTGGCGACACTATAATGAGGTTTTGCCAGCTCCTGGGAATTCGGAGCGAGAGAAACGAGGCCCCGTAACGCACATGAGAGCAATCCCGGCCAATTTCTACCGTTTGATGGGGTCTAGTGTGCTGGAAAAGCGTGTGGAAGTTTCGTGACGTTCGGACGATATTTGGCGACACTATAATGAGCGTTTTGCCAGCTCCAGGGAATTCGGAGCGAGAGAAACGAGGCCCCGTAACGCACATGAGAGCAATCCCGGCCAATTTCTACCGTTTGATGGGGTCTATGTGTAAAATTTTGACTTTTTTTGGTGCACGAGCAAATCTGCTGGGAAAGCGTGTGGAAATTTCGTGACTTTCGGACGATATTAGGCGACACTAAAATGAGCGTTTTGCCAGCTCCAGGGAATTCGGAGCGAGAGAAACGAGGCCCCGTTACGCACATGAGAGCAATCCCGGCCAATTTCTACCTTTTGATGGGCTATGTTTATAAAAATTTTGACTTTTTTTGGTGCACGAGCAAATCTGCTGGGAAAGCGTGTGGAAGTTTCGTGACGTTCGGACGATATTTGGCGACACTAAAATGAGCGTTTTGCCAGCTCCAGGGAATTCGGAGCGAGATAACGAGGCCCCGTAACGCACATGAGAGCAATCCCGGCCAATTTCTACCGTTTGATGGGGTCTATGTGTGCTGGAAAAGCGTGTGGAAGTTTCGTGACGTTCGGACGATATTTGGCGACACTATAATGAGCGTTTTGCCAGCTCCAGGGAATTCGGAGCGAGAGAAACGAGGCCCCGTAACGCACATGAGAGCAATCCCGGCCAATTTCTACCGTTTGATGGGGTCTATGTGTGCTGGAAAAGCGTGTGGAAGTTTCGTGACGTTCGGACGATATTTGGCGACACTATAATGCGTTTTGCCAGCTCCAGGGAATTCGGAGCGAGAGAAACGAGGCCCCGTAACGCACATGAGAGCAATCCCGGCCAATTTCTACCGTTTGATGGGGTCTATGTGTGCTGGAAAAGCGTGTGGAAGTTTCGTGACGTTCGGACGATATTTGGCGACACTATAATGAGCGTTTTGCCAGCTCCAGGGAATTCGGAGCGAGAGAAACGAGGCCCCGTAACGCACATGAGAGCAATCCCGGCCAATTTCTACCGTTTGATGGGGTCTATGTGTGCTGGAAAAGCGTGTGGAAGTTTCGTGACGTTCGGACGATATTTGGCGACACTATAATGAGCGTTTTGCCAGCTCCAGGGAATTCGGAGCGAGAGAAACGAGGCCCCGTAACGCACATGAGAGCAATCCCGGCCAATTTCTACCGTTTGATGGGTCTATGTGTAAAAATTTTGACTTTTTTGGTGCACGAGCAAATCTGCTGGGAAAGCGTGTGGAAGTTTCGTGACGTTCGGACGATATTTGGCGACACTAAAATGAGCGTTTTGCCAGCTCCAGGGAATTCGGAGCGAGAGAAACGAGGCCCCGTAACGCACATGAGAGCAATCCCGGCCAATTTCTACCGTTTGATGGGGTCTATGTGTAAAAATTTTGACTTTTTTTGGTGCACGAGCAAATCTGCTGGGAAAGCGTGTGGAAGTTTCGTGACGTTCGGACGATATTTGGCGACACTAAAATGAGCGTTTTGCCAGCTCCAGGGAATTCGGAGCGAGAGAAACGAGGCCCCGTAACGCACATGAGAGCAATCCCGGCCAATTTCTACCGTTTGATGGGGTCTATGTGTAAAAATTTTGACTTTTTTTGGTGCACGAGCAATCTGCTGGAAAAGCCTGTGGACGGTTCGTGACGTTCGTACGATATTTGGCGACACAAAAATTGCGATTTCCCAGCTTCAGGGAATTCGGAGCGAGAGAAACGAGGCCCCGTAACGCACATGAGAGCAATCCCGGCCAATTTCTACCGTTTGATGGGGTCTATGTGTGCTGGAAAAGCGTGTGGAAGTTTCGTGACGTTCGGACGATATTTGGCGACACTATAATGAGCGTTTTGCCAGCTCCAGGGAATTCGGAGCGAGAGAAACGAGGCCCCGTAACGCACATGAGAGCAATCCCGGCCAATTTCTACCGTTTGATGGGGTCTATGTGTAAAAATTTTACTTTTTTGGTGCACGTGCAAATCTGCTGGAAAAGCCTGTGGACGGTTCGTGACGTTCGTACGATATTTGGCGACACAAAAAATTGCGATTTCCCAGCTTCAGGGAATTCGGAGCGAGAGAAACGAGGCCCCGTAACGCACATGAGAGCAAACCCGGCCAATTTCTACCGTTTGATGGGGTCTATGTGTGCTGGAAAAGCGTGTGGAAGTTTCGTGACGTTCGGACGATATTTGGCGACACTATAATGAGTTTTTGCCAGCTCCTGGGAATTCGGAGCGAGAGAAACGAGGCCCCGTAACGCACATGAGAGCAATCCCGGCCAATTTCTACCGTTTGATGGGGTCTATGTGTGCTGGAAAAGCGTGTGGAAGTTTCGTGACGTTCGGACGATATTTGGCGACACTATAATGAGCGTTTTGCCAGCTCCAGGGAATTCGGAGCGAGAGAAACGAGGCCCCGTAACGCACATGAGAGCAATCCCGGCCAATTTCTACCGTTTGATGGGGTCTATGTGTAAAAATTTTGACTTTTTTTGGTGCACGAGCAAATCTGCTGGGAAAGCGTGTGGAAATTTCGTGACTTCGGACGATATTAGGCGACACTAAATGAGCGTTTTGCCAGCTCCAGGGAATTCGGAGCGAGAGAAACGAGGCCCCGTTACGCACATGAGAGCAATCCCGGCCAATTTCTACCGTTTGATGGGGTCTATGTTTAAAAATTTTGACTTTTTTTGGTGCACGAGCAAATCTGCTGGGAAAGCGTGTGGAAGTTTCGTGACGTTCGGACGATATTTGGCGACACTAAAATGAGCGTTTTGCCAGCTCCAGGGAATTCGGAGCGAGATAACGAGGCCCCGTAACGCACATGAGAGCAATCCCGGCCAATTTCTACCGTTTGATGGGGTCTATGTGTGCTGGAAAAGCGTGTGGAAGTTTCGTGACGTTCGGACGATATTTGGCGACACTAAATGAGCGTTTTGCCAGCTCCAGGGAATTCGGAGCGAGAGAAACGAGGCCCCGTAACGCACATGAGAGCAATCCCGGCCAATTTCTACCGTTTGATGGGGTCTATGTGTGCTGGAAAAGCGTGTGGAAGTTTCGTGACGTTCGGACGATATTTGGCGACACTATAATGAGCGTTTTGCCAGCTCCAGGGAATTCGGAGCGAGAGAAACGAGGCCCCGTAACGCACATGAGAGCAATCCCGGCCAATTTCTACCGTTTGATGGGGTCTATGTGTGCTGGAAAAGCGTGTGGAAGTTTCGTGACGTTCGGACGATATTTGGCGACACTATAATGAGCGTTTTGCCAGCTCCAGGGAATTCGGAGCGAGAGAAACGAGGCCCCGTAACGCACATGAGAGCAATCCCGGCCAATTTCTACCGTTTGATGGGGTCTATGTGTGCTGGAAAAGCGTGTGGAAGTTTCGTGACGTTCGGACGATATTTGGCGACACTATAATGAGCGTTTTGCCAGCTCCAGGGAATTCGGAGCGAGAGAAACGAGGCCCCGTAACGCACATGAGAGCAATCCCGGCCAATTTCTACCGTTTGATGGGGTCTATGTGTAAAAATTTTGACTTTTTTTGGTGCACGAGCAAATCTGCTGGGAAAGCGTGTGGAAGTTTCGTGACGTTCGGACGATATTTGGCGACACTAAAATGAGCGTTTTGCCAGCTCCAGGGAATTCGGAGCGAGAGAAACGAGGCCCCGTAACGCACATGAGAGCAATCCCGGCCAATTTCTACCGTTTGATGGGGTCTATGTGTACAAATTTTGACTTTTTTTGGTGCACGAGCAAATCTGCTGGGAAAGCGTGTGGAAGTTTCGTGACGTTCGGACGATATTTGGCGACACTAAAATGAGCGTTTTGCCAGCTCCAGGGAATTCGGAGCGAGAGAAACGAGGCCCCGTAACGCACATGAGAGCAATCCCGGCCAATTTCTATCGTTTGATGGGGTCTATGTGTAAAAATTTTGACTTTTTTTGGTGCACGAGCAAATCTGCTGGAAAAGCCTGTGGACGGTTCGTGACGTTCGTACGATATTTGGCGACACAAAAATTGCGATTTCCCAGCTTCAGGGAATTCGGAGCGAGAGAAACGAGGCCCCGTAACGCACATGAGAGCAATCCCGGCCAATTTCTACCGTTTGATGGGTCTATGTGTGCTGGAAAAGCGTGTGGAAGTTTCGTGACGTTCGGACGATATTTGGCGACACTATAATGAGCGTTTTGCCAGCTCCAGGGAATTCGGAGCGAGAGAAACGAGGCCCCGTAACGCACATGAGAGCAATCCCGGCCAATTTCTACCGTTTGATGGGGTCTATGTGTAAAAATTTTACTTTTTTTGGTGCACGTGCAAATCTGCTGGAAAAGCCTGTGGACGGTTCGTGACGTTCGTACGATATTTGGCGACACAAAAATGTGCGATTTCCCAGCTTCAGGGAATTCGGAGCGAGAGAAACGAGGCCCCGTAACGCACATGAGAGCAAACCCGGCCAATTTCTACCGTTTGATGGGGTCTATGTGTGCTGGAAAAGCGTGTGGAAGTTTCGTGACGTTCGGACGATATTTGGCGACACTATAATGAGTGTTTTGCCAGCTCCTGGGAATTCGGAGCGAGAGAAACGAGGCCCCGTAACGCACATGAGAGCAATCCCGGCCAATTTCTACCGTTTGATGGGGTCTATGTGTGCTGGAAAGCGTGTGGAAGTTTCGTGACGTTCGGACGATATTTGGCGACACTATAATGAGCGTTTTGCCAGCTCCAGGGAATTCGGAGCGAGAGAAACGAGGCCCCGTAACGCACATGAGAGCAATCCCGGCCAATTTCTACCGTTTGATGGGGTCTATGTGTAAAAATTTTGACTTTTTTTGGTGCACGAGCAAATCTGCTGGGAAAGCGTGTGGAAATTTCGTGACTTTCGGACGATATTAGGCGACACTAAAATGAGCGTTTTGCCAGCTCCAGGGAATTCGGAGCGAGAGAAACGAGGCCCCGTTACGCACATGAGAGCAATCCCGGCCAATTTCTACCTTTTGATGGGGTCTATGTTTATAAAAATTTTGACTTTTTTGGTGCACGAGCAAATCTGCTGGGAAAGCGTGTGGAAGTTTCGTGACGTTCGGACGATATTTGGCGACACTAAAATGAGCGTTTTGCCAGCTCCAGGGAATTCGGAGCGAGATAACGAGGCCCCGTAACGCACATGAGAGCAATCCCGGCCAATTTCTACCGTTTGATGGGGTCTATGTGTAAAAATTTTTACTTTTTTTGGTGCACGAGCAAATTTGCTGGAAAAGCCTGTGGACGGTTCGTGACGTTCGTACGATATTTGGCGACACAAAAATTGCGATTTCCCAGCTTCAGGGAATTCGGAGCGAGAGAAACGAGGCCCCGTAACGCACATGAGAGCAATCCCGGCCAATTTCTACCGTTTGATGGGGTCTATGTGTGCTGGAAAAGCGTGTGGATTTTCGTGACGTTCGGACGATATTTGGCGACACTATAATGAGCGTTTTGCCAGCTCCAGGGAATTCGGAGCGAGAGAAACGAGGCCCCGTAACGCACATGAGAGCAATCCCGGCCAATTTCTACCGTTTGATGGGGTCTATGTGTGCTGGAAAAGCGTGTGGAAGTTTCGTGACGTTCGGACGATATTTGGCGACACTATAATGAGCGTTTTGCCAGCTCCAGGGAATTCGGAGCGAGAGAAACGAGGCCCCGTAACGCACATGAGAGCAATCCCGGCCAATTTCTACCGTTTGATGGGGTCTATGTGTAAAAATTTTGACTTTTTTTGGTGCACGAGCAAATCTGCTGGGAAAGCGTGTGGAAGTTTCGTGACGTTCGGACGATATTTGGCGACACTAAAATGAGCGTTTTGCCAGCTCCAGGGAATTCGGAGCGAGAGAAACGAGGCCCCGTAACGCACATGAGAGCAATCCCGGCCAATTTCTACCGTTTGATGGGGTCTATGTGTAAAAATTTTGACTTTTTTTGGTGCACGAGCAAATCTGCTGGGAAAGCGTGTGGAAGTTTCGTGACGTTCGGACGATATTTGGCGACACTAAAATGAGCGTTTTGCCAGCTCCAGGGAATTCGGAGCGAGAGAAACGAGGCCCCGTAACGCACATGAGAGCAATCCCGGCCAATTTCTATCGTTTGATGGGTCTATGTGTAAAAATTTTGACTTTTTTTGGTGCACGAGCAAATCTGCTGGAAAAGCCTGTGGACGGTTCGTGACGTTCGTACGATATTTGGCGACACAAAAAATTGCGATTTCCCAGCTTCAGGGAATTCGGAGCGAGAGAAACGAGGCCCCGTAACGCACATGAGAGCAATCCCGGCCAATTTCTACCGTTTGATGGGGTCTATGTGTGCTGGAAAAGCGTGTGGAAGTTTCGTGACGTTCGGACGATATTTGGCGACACTATAATGAGCGTTTTGCCAGCTCCAGGGAATTCGGAGCGAGAGAAACGAGGCCCCGTAACGCACATGAGAGCAATCCCGGCCAATTTCTACCGTTTGATGGGGTCTATGTGTAAAAATTTTACTTTTTTTGGTGCACGTGCAAATCTGCTGGAAAAGCCTGTGGACGGTTCGTGACGTTCGTACGATATTTGGCGACACAAAAATTGCGATTTCCCAGCTTCAGGGAATTTGGAGCGAGAGAAACGAGGCCCCGTAACGCACATGAGAGCAAACCCGGCCAATTTCTACCGTTTGATGGGGTCTATGTGTGCTGGAAAAGCGTGTGGAAGTTTCGTGACGTTCGGACGATATTTGGCGACACTATAATGAGTGTTTTGCCAGCTCCTGGGAATTCGGAGCGAGAGAAACGAGGCCCCGTAACGCACATGAGAGCAATCCCGGCCAATTTCTACCGTTTGATGGGGTCTATGTGTGCTGGAAAAGCGTGTGGAAGTTTCGTGACGTTCGGACGATATTTGGCGACACTATAATGAGCGTTTTGCCAGCTCCAGGGAATTCGGAGCGAGAGAAACGAGGCCCCGTAACGCACATGAGAGCAATCCCGGCCAATTTCTACCGTTTGATGGGGTCTATGTGTAAAAATTTTGACTTTTTTGGTGCACGAGCAAATCTGCTGGGAAAGCGTGTGGAAATTTCGTGACTTTCGGACGATATTAGGCGACACTAAATGAGCGTTTTGCCAGCTCCAGGAATTCGGAGCGAGAGAAACGAGGCCCCGTTACGCACATGAGAGCAATCCCGGCCAATTTCTACCTTTTGATGGGGTCTATGTTTAAAAATTTTGACTTTTTTTGGTGCACGAGCAAATCTGCTGGGAAAGCGTGTGGAAGTTTCGTGACGTTCGGACGATATTTGGCGACACTAAAATGAGCGTTTTGCCAGCTCCAGGGAATTCGGAGCGAGATAACGAGGCCCCGTAACGCACATGAGAGCAATCCCGGCCAATTTCTACCGTTTGATGGGGTCTATGTGTGCTGGAAAAGCGTGTGGAAGTTTCGTGACGTTCGGACGATATTTGGCGACACTATAATGAGCGTTTTGCCAGCTCCAGGGAATTCGGAGCGAGAGAAACGAGGCCCCGTAACGCACATGAGAGCAATCCCGGCCAATTTCTACCGTTTGATGGGGTCTATGTGTAAAAATTTTACTTTTTTTGGTGCACGTGCAAATCTGCTGGAAAAGCCTGTGGACGGTTCGTGACGTTCGTACGATATTTGGCGACACAAAAAATTGCGATTTCCCAGCTTCAGGGAATTCGGAGCGAGAGAAACGAGGCCCCGTAACGCACATGAGAGCAAACCCGGCCAATTTCTACCGTTTGATGGGGTCTATGTGTGCTGGAAAAGCGTGTGGAAGTTTCGTGACGTTCGGGCGATATTTGGCGACACTATAATGAGTGTTTTGGCAGCTCCTGGGAATTCGGAGCGAGAGAAACGAGGCCCCGTAACGCACATGAGAGCAATCCCGGCCAATTTCTACCGTTTGATGGGGTCTATGTGTGCTGGAAAAGCGTGTGGAAGTTTCGTGACGTTCGGACGATATTTGGCGACACTATAATGAGCGTTTTGCCAGCTCCAGGGAATTCGGAGCGAGAGAAACGAGGCCCCGTAACGCACATGAGAGCAATCCCGGCCAATTTCTACCGTTTGATGGGGTCTATGTGTGCTGGAAAAGCGTGTGGAAGTTTCGTGACGTTCGGACGATATTTGGCGACACTATAATGAGCGTTTTGCCAGCTCCAGGGAATTCGGAGCGAGAGAAACGAGGCCCCGTAACGCACATGAGAGCAATCCCGGCCAATTTCTACCGTTTGATGGGGTCTATGTGTGCTGGAAAAGCGTGTGGAAGTTTCGTGACGTTCGGACGATATTTGGCGACACTATAATGAGCGTTTTGCCAGCTCCAGGGAATTCGGAGCGAGAGAAACGAGGCCCCGTAACGCACATGAGAGCAATCCCGGCCAGATTCTACCGTTTGATGGGTCTATGTGTAAAACATTTTACTTTTTTTGGTGCACGTGCAAATCTGCTGGAAAAGCCTGTGGACGGTTCGTGACGTTCGTACGATATTTGGCGACACAAAAAATTGCGATTTCCCAGCTTCAGGGAATTCGGAGCGAGAGAAACGAGGCCCCGTAACGCACATGAGAGCAAACCCGGCCAATTTCTACCGTTTGATGGGGTCTATGTGTGCTGGAAAAGCGTGTGGAAGTTTCGTGACGTTCGGACGATATTTGGCGACACTATAATGATGTTTTGCCAGCTCCTGGGAATTCGGAGCGAGAGAAACGAGGCCCCGTAACGCACATGAGAGCAATCCCGGCCAATTTCTACCGTTTGATGGGGTCTATGTGTGCTGGAAAAGCGTGTGGAAGTTTCGTGACGTTCGGACGATATTTGGCGACACTATAATGAGCGTTTTGCCAGCTCCAGGGAATTCGGAGCGAGAGAAACGAGGCCCCGTAACGCACATGAGAGCAATCCCGGCCAATTTCTACCGTTTGATGGGGTCTATGTGTAAAAATTTTGACTTTTTTTGGTGCACGAGCAAATCTGCTGGAAAGCGTGTGGAAATTTCGTGACTTTCGGACGATATTAGGCGACACTAAAATGAGCGTTTTGCCAGCTCCAGGGAATTCGGAGCGAGAGAAACGAGGCCCCGTTACGCACATGAGAGCAATCCCGGCCAATTTCTACCTTTTGATGGGGTCTATGTTTATAAAAATTTTGACTTTTTTTGGTGCACGAGCAAATCTGCTGGGAAAGCGTGTGGAAGTTTCGTGACGTTCGGACGATATTTGGCGACACTAAAATGAGCGTTTTGCCAGCTCCAGGGAATTCGGAGCGAGATAACGAGGCCCCGTAACGCACATGAGAGCAATCCCGGCCAATTTCTACCGTTTGATGGGGTCTATGTGTGCTGGAAAAGCGTGTGGAAGTTTCGTGACGTTCGGACGATATTTGGCGACACTATAATGAGCGTTTTGCCAGCTCCAGGGAATTCGGAGCGAGAGAAACGAGGCCCCGTAACGCACATGAGAGCAATCCCGGCCAATTTCTACCGTTTGATGGGGTCTATGTGTAAAAAATTTTACTTTTTTTGGTGCACGTGCAAATCTGCTGGAAAAGCCTGTGGACGGTTCGTGACGTTCGTACGATATTTGGCGACACAAAAAATTGCGATTTCCCAGCTTCAGGGAATTCGGAGCGAGAGAAACGAGGCCCCGTAACGCACATGAGAGCAAACCCGGCCAATTTCTACCGTTTGATGGGGTCTATGTGTGCTGGAAAAGCGTGTGGAAGTTTCGTGACGTTCGGGCGATATTTGGCGACACTATAATGAGTGTTTTGGCAGCTCCTGGGAATTCGGAGCGAGAGAAACGAGGCCCCGTAACGCACATGAGAGCAATCCCGGCCAATTTCTACCGTTTGATGGGGTCTATGTGTGCTGGAAAAGCGTGTGGAAGTTTCGTGACGTTCGGACGATATTTGGCGACACTATAATGAGCGTTTTGCCAGCTCCAGGGAATTCGGAGCGAGAGAAACGAGGCCCCGTAACGCACATGAGAGCAATCCCGGCCAATTTCTACCGTTTGATGGGGTCTATGTGTAAAAATTTTGACTTTTTTTGGTGCACGAGCAATCTGCTGGGAAAGCGTGTGGAAATTTCGTGACTTTCGGACGATATTAGGCGACACTAAAAGCGTTTTGCCAGCTCCAGGGAATTCGGAGCGAGAGAAACGAGGCCCCGTTACGCACATGAGAGCAATCCCGGCCAATTTCTACCTTTTGATGGGGTCTATGTTTATAAAAATTTTGACTTTTTTTGGTGCACGAGCAAATCTGCTGGGAAAGCGTGTGGAAGTTTCGTGACGTTCGGACGATATTTGGCGACACTAAAATGAGCGTTTTGCCAGCTCCAGGGAATTCGGAGCGAGATAACGAGGCGCCGTAACGCACATGAGAGCAATCCCGGCCAATTTCTACCGTTTGATGGGGTCTATGTGTAAAAATTTTGACTTTTTTTGGTGCACGAGCAAATTTGCTGGAAAAGCCTGTGGACGGTTCGTGACGTTCGTACGATATTTGGCGACACAAAAAATTGCGATTTCCCAGCTTCAGGGAATTCGGAGCGAGAGAAACGAGGCCCCGTAACGCACATGAGAGCAATCCCGGCCAATTTCTACCGTTTGATGGGGTCTATGTGTGCTGGAAAAGCGTGTGGATTTTTCGTGACGTTCGGACGATATTTGGCGACACTATAATGAGCGTTTTGCCAGCTCCAGGGAATTCGGAGCGAGAGAAACGAGGCCCCGTAACGCACATGAGAGCAATCCCGGCCAATTTCTACCGTTTGATGGGGTCTATGTGTGCTGGAAAAGCGTGTGGAAGTTTCGTGACGTTCGGACGATATTTGGCGACACTATAATGATGTTTTGCCAGCTCCAGGAATTCGGAGCGAGAGAAACGAGGCCCCGTAACGCACATGAGAGCAATCCCGGCCAATTCTACCGTTTGATGGGGTCTATGTGTGCTGGAAAAGCGTGTGGAAGTTTCGTGACGTTCGGACGATATTTGGCGACACATAATGAGCGTTTTGCCAGCTCCAGGAATTCGGAGCGAGAGAAACGAGGCCCCGTAACGCACATGAGAGCAATCCCGGCCAATTTCTACCGTTTGATGGGGTCTATGTGTGCTGGAAAAGCGTGTGGGTTTAGTGACGTTCGACGATATTTGGCGACACTATAATGAGCGTTTTGCCAGCTCCAGGAATTCGGAGCGAGAGAAACGAGGCCCGTAACGCACATGAGAGCAATCCCGGCCAATTTCTACCGTTTGATGGGGTCTATGTGTAAAAATTTTACTTTTTTTGGTGCAGTGCAAATCTGCTGGAAAAGCCTGTGGACGGTTCGTGACGTTCGTACGATATTTGGCGACACAAAAATTGCGATTTCCCAGCTTCAGGAATTCGGAGCGAGAGAAACGAGGCCCCGTAACGCACATGAGAGCAAACCCGGCCAATTTCTACCGTTTGATGGGGTCTATGTGTGCTGGAAAAGCGTGTGGAAGTTTCGTGACGTTCGGACGATATTTGCGACACTATAATGAGTGTTTTGCCAGCTCCTGGGAATTCGGAGCGAGAGAAACGAGGCCCCGTAACGAACATGAGAGCAATCCCGGCCAATTTCTACCGTTTGATGGGGTCTATGTGTGCTGGAAAAGCGTGTGAAGTTTCGTGACGGTCGGACGATATTTGGCGACACTATAAGGAGCGTTTTGCCAGCTCCAGGAATTCGGAGCGAGAGAAACGAGGCCCCGTAACGCACATGAGAGCAATCCCGGCCAATTTCTAACCGTTTGATGGGGTCTATGTGTAAAAATTTTGACTTTTTTTGGTGCAACGAGCAAATCTGCTGGGAAAGCGTGTGGAAATTTCGTGACTTCGGACGATATTAGGGACACTAAAATGAGCGTTTTGCCAGCTCCAGGGAATTCGGAGCGAGAGAAACGAGGCCCCGTTACGCACATGAGAGCAATCCGGCCAATTTCTACCTTTGATGGGGTTCTATGTTTATAAAAATTTTGACTTTTTTTGGTGGCACGAGCAAATCTGCTGGGAAAGCGTGTGGAAGTTCGTGACGTTCGGACGATATTGGCGACACTAAAATGAGCGTTTGCCAGCTCCAGGGAATTCGGAGCGAGATAACGAGGCACCGTAACGCACATGAGAGCAATCCCGGCCAATTTCTACCGTTTGATGGGGTCTATGTGTAAAAATTTTGACTTTTTTTGGTGCACGAGCAAATCTGCTGGAAAAGCTGTGGGTTTCGTGACGTTCGTACGATATTTGGCGACACAAAAAATTGCGATTTCCCAGCTTCAGGGAATTCGGAGCGAGAGAAACGAGGCCCCGTAACGCACATGAGCAATCCCGGCCAATTTCTACCGTTTGATGGGGTCTATGTGTAAAAATTTTACTTTTTTGGTGCACGGCAATCTGCTGGAAAAGCGTGTGGACGGTTTCGTGACGTTCGTACGATTTTGGCGACACAAAATTGCGATTTCCCAGCTCAGGGAATTCGGAGCGAGAGAACGAGGCCCCGTAACGCACATGAGAGCAATCCCGGCCAATTTCTACCGTTTGATGGGGTCTATGTGTGCTGAAAGCGTGGAAGTTTCGTGACGTTCGACGATATTTGGCGACACTATAATGAGTGTTTTGCCAGCTCCTGGGAATTCGGAGCGAGAGAAACGAGGCCCCGTAACGCACATGAGAGCAATCCCGCCAATTTCTACCGTTTGATGGGTCTATGTGTGCTGGAAAAGCGTGTGGAAGTTTCGTGACGTTCGGACGATATTTGGCGACACTAAATGAGCGTTTTGCCAGCTCCAGGGAATTCGGAGCGAGAGAAACGAGGCCCCGTAACGCACATGAGAGCAATCCCGGCCAATTTCTACCGTTTTGGGGTCTATGTGTAAAAATTTTGACTTTTTTTGGTGCACGAGCAACTGCTGGAAAGCGTGTGGAAGTTTCGTGACGTTTCGGACGATATTGGCGACACTAAATGAGCGTTTTGCCAGCTCCAGGGAATTCGGAGCGAGAGAAACGAGGCCCCGTTACGCACATGAGAGCAATCCCGGCCAATTTCTACCTTTTGATGGGTCTATGTTATAAAATTTTGACTTTTTTTGGTGCACGAGCAAATCTGCTGGAAAGCGTGTGGAAGTTTCGTGACGTTCGGACGATATTTGGCGACACTAAAATGAGCGTTTGCCAGCTCCAGGGAATTCGGAGCGAGATAACGAGGCCCCGTAACGCACATAGAGCAATCCCGCCAATTTCTACCGTTTGATGGGTCTATGTGTTGGAACGCTGTGGGAAGTTTCGTGACGTTCGACGATATTTGCGACACTATAATGAGCGTTTTGCCAGCTCCAGGGAATTCGGAGCGAGAGAAACGAGGCCCCGTAACGCACATGAGAGCAATCCCGGCCAATTTCTACCGTTTGGTGGTCTATGTGTAAAAGTTCTTTTTTTGGTGCACGTGCAAATCTGCTGGAAAAAGCCTGTGGACGTTCGTGACGTTCGTACAATATTTGGCGACACAAAATTGCGATTTCCCAGCTTCAGGGAATTCGGAGCGAGAGAAACGAGGCCCCGTAACGCACATGAGAGCAAACCCGCCAATTTCTACCGTTTGATGGGGTCTATGTGTGCTGGAAAGCGTGTGGAAGTTTCGTGACGTTCGGGACGATATTTGGGCGACACTATAATGAGTGTTTTGCCAGCTCCGGGAATTCGGAGCGAGAGAAATCGAGGCCCCGTAACGCACATGAGAGCATCCCGGCCAATTTCTACCGTTTGATGGGTCTATGTGGCTGGAAAGCGTGTGGAAGTTTCGTGACGTTCGGACGATATTTGGCGACACTATAATGAGCGTTTTGCCAGCTCCAGGAATTCGGAGCGAGAGAAACGAGGCCCCGTAACGCACATGAGAGCAATCCCGGCCATTTCTACCGTTTGATGGGTCTATGTGTAAAATTTTTGACTTTTTTGGTGCACGAGCAAATCTGCTGGGAAAGCGTGTGGAAATTTCGTGACTTTCGGACGATATTAGGACACTAAAATGAGCGTTTTGCCAGCTCCAGGGAATCGGAGCGAGAGAAACGAGGCCCCGTTACGCACATGAGAGCAATCCCGGCCAATTTCTACCTTTTGATGGGGTCTATGTTTAAAATTTTGACTTTTTTTGGTGCACGAGCAAATCTGCTGGGAAAGCGTGTGGAAGTTTCGTGACGTTCGGACGATATTTGGCGACACTAAAATGAGCGTTTTGAGCTCCAGGAAATCGGAGCGGATAACGAGGCCCCGTAACGCCATGAGAGCAATCCGGCCAATTTTCTACCGTTTGATGGGGTTATGTGTGCTGAAAAGCGTGTGGAAACGTGACGTTCGAGGACGATATTTGGCGACACTATAATGAGCGTTTTGCCAGCTCCAGGGAATTCGGAGCGCGAGAAACGAGGCCCCGTAACGCACATGAGAGCAATCCCGGCCAATTTCTACCGTTTGATGGGGTCTATGTGTAAAAATGTTACTTTTTTGGTGCACGTGCAAATCTGCTGGAAAAGCCTGTGACGGTTCGTGACGTTCGTACGATATTTGGCGACACAAAAATTGCGATTTCCCAGCTTCAGGAATTCGGAGCGAGAGAAACGAGGCCCCGTAACGCACATGAGAGCAATCCCGGCCATTTCTACCGTTTGATGGGGTCTATGTGTGCTGGAAAAGCGTGTGGATTTTTCGTGACGTTCGGGACGATATTTGGCGACACTATAATGAGTTTTTGCCAGCTCCAGGGAATTCGGAGCGAGAGAACGAGGCCCCGTAACGCACATGAGAGCAATCCCGGCCAATTTCTACCGTTGATAGGGTCTATGTGTGCTGGAAAAGCGTGTGGAAGTTTCGTGACGTTCGGACGATATTTGGCGACACTATATGAGCGTTTTGCCAGCTCCAGGGAATTCGGAGCGAGAGAAACGAGGCCCCGTAACGCACATGAGAGCAATCCCGGCCAATTTCTATTCCTACCGTTTGATGGGGTCTATGTGTAAAAATTTTGACTTTTTTTGGTGCACGAGCAAATCTGCTGGGAAAGCTGTGTGGTTTCGTGACGTTCACGACGATATTTGGCGACACTAAAATGAGCGTTTTGCCAGCTCCAGGGAATTCGGAGCGAGAGAAACGAGGCCCCGTAACGCACATGAGCAATCCCGGCCAATTTCTACGTTTGATGGGGTCTATTGTAAAAAATTTGACTTTTTTTGGTGGCACGAGCAAATCTGCTGGGAAAGCGTGTGGAAGTTTCGTGACGTTTGGACGATATTTGGCGACACTAAAAGGCGTTTTGCCAGCTCCAGGGAATTCGGAGCGAGAGAAACGGCCCCGTAACGCACATGATAGCAATCCCGGCCAATTTCTCTACCGTTGATGGGGTCTATGTGTAAAAATTTTGACTTTTTTTGGTGCACGAGCAAATCTGCTGGAAAAAGCCTGTGGACGGTTCGTGACGTTCGTACGATATTTGGCGACACACAAAATTGCGATTTCCCAGCTTCAGGGAATTCGGAGCGAGAGAAACGAGGCCCCGTAACGCACATGAGAGCAATCCCGGCCAATTTCTACCGTTTGATGGGTCTATGTGCTGGAAAGCGTGTGGAAGTTTCGTGACGTTCGGACGATATTTGGCGACACTATAAGAGCGTTTTGCCAGCTCCAGGGAATTCGGAGCGAGAGAAACGAGGCCCCGTAACGCACATGAGAGCAATCCCGGCCAATTTCTACCGTTTGATGGGGTCTATGTGTGCTGGAAAAGCGTGTGGAAGTTTCGTGACGTTCGGACGATATTTGGCGACACTATAATGAGCGTTTTGCCAGCTCCAGGAATTCGGAGCGAGAGAAACGAGGCCCCGTAACGCACATGAGAGCAATCCCGGCCAATTTCTACCGTTTGATGGGGTCTATGTGTAAAAATTTTGACTTTTTTTGGTGCACGAGCAAATCTGCTGGGAAAGCGTGTGGAAGTTTCGTGACGTTCGGACGATATTTGGCGACACTAAATGAGCGTTTTGCCAGCTCCAGGGAATTCGGAGCGAGAGAAACGAGGCCCCGTAACGCACATGAGAGCAATCCCGGCCAATTTCTACCGTTTGATGGGGTCTATGTGTGCTGGGAAAAGCGTGTGGAAGTTTCGTGACGTTCGGACGATATTTGGCGACACTATAATGAGCGTTTTGCCAGCTCCAGGGAATTCGGAGCGAGAGAAACGAGGCCCCGTAACGCACATGAGAGCAATCCCGGCCAATTTCTACCGTTTGATGGGGTCTATGTGTGCTGGAAAAGCGTGTGGAAGTTTCGTGACGTTCGGACGATATTTGGCGACACTATAATGAGCGTTTTGCCAGCTCCAGGGAATTCGGAGCGAGAGAAACGAGGCCCCGTAACGCACATGAGAGCAATCCCGGCCAATTTCTACCGTTTGATGGGGTCTATGTGTAAAAATTTTGACTTTTTTTGGTGCACGAGCAAATCTGCTGGGAAAGCGTGTGGAAGTTTCGTGACGTTCGGACGATATTTGGCGACACTAAAATGAGCGTTTTGCCAGCTCCAGGGAATTCGGAGCGAGAGAAACGAGGCCCCGTAACGCACATGAGAGCAATCCCGGCCAATTTCTACCGTTTGATGGGGTCTATGTGTACAAATTTTGACTTTTTTTGGTGCACGAGCAAATCTGCTGGAAAGCGTGTGGAAGTTTCGTGACGTTCGACGATATTTGGCGACACTAAATGAGCGTTTTGCCAGCTCCAGGGAATTCGGAGCGAGAGAAACGAGGCCCCGTAACGCACATGAGAGCAATCCCGGCCAATTTCTACCGTTTGATGGGGTCTATGTGTAAAAATTTTGACTTTTTTTGGTGCACGAGCAAATCTGCTGGAAAAGCCTGTGGACGGTTCGTGACGTTCGTACGATATTTGGCGACACAAAAATTGCGATTTCCCAGCTTCAGGGAATTCGGAGCGAGAGAAACGAGGCCCCGTAACGCACATGAGAGCAATCCGGCCAATTTCTACCGTTTGATGGGGTCTATGTGTGCTGGAAAAGCGTGTGGAAGTTTCGTGACGTTCGGACGATATTTGGCGACACTATAATGAGCGTTTTGCCAGCTCCAGGGAATTCGGAGCGAGAGAAACGAGGCCCCGTAACGCACATGAGAGCAATCCCGGCCAATTTCTACCGTTTGATGGGGTCTATGTGAAAAATTTTGCTTTTTTTGGTGCACGAGCAAATCTGCTGGGAAAGCGTGTGGAAGTTTCGTGACGTTCGGACGATATTTGGCGACACTAAATGAGCGTTTTGCCAGCTCCAGGGAATTCGGAGCGAGAGAAACGAGGCCCCGTAACGCACATGAGAGCAATCCCGGCCAATTTCTACCGTTTGATGGGGTCTATGTGTGCTGGAAAAGCGTGTGGAAGTTTCGTGACGTTCGGACGATATTTGGCGACACTATAATGAGCGTTTTGCCAGCTCCAGGGAATTCGGAGCGAGAGAAACGAGGCCCCGTAACGCACATGAGAGCAATCCCGGCCAATTTCTACCGTTTGATGGGGTCTATGTGTGCTGGAAAAGCGTGTGGAAGTTTCGTGACGTTCGGACGATATTTGGCGACACTATAATGAGCGTTTTGCCAGCTCCAGGGAATTCGGAGCGAGAGAAACGAGGCCCCGTAACGCACATGAGAGCAATCCCGGCCAATTTCTACCGTTTGATGGGGTCTATGTGTAAAATTTTGACTTTTTTGGTGCACGAGCAAATCTGCTGGGAAAGCGTGTGGAAGTTTCGTGACGTTCGGACGATATTTGGCGACACTAAAATGAGCGTTTTGCCAGCTCCAGGGAATTCGGAGCGAGAGAAACGAGGCCCCGTAACGCACATGAGAGCAATCCCGGCCAATTTCTACCGTTTGATGGGGTCTATGTGTAAAATTTTGACTTTTTTTGGTGCACGAGCAAATCTGCTGGAAAGCGTGTGGAAGTTTCGTGACGTTCGGACGATATTTGGCGACACTAAATGAGCGTTTTGCCAGCTCCAGGGAATTCGGAGCGAGAGAAACGAGGCCCCGTAACGCACATGAGAGCAATCCCGGCCAATTTCTACCGTTTGATGGGGTCTATGTGTAAAAATTTTGACTTTTTTTGGTGCACGAGCAAATCTGCTGGAAAAGCCTGTGGACGTTCGTGACGTTCGTACGATATTTGGCGACACAAAAATTGCGATTTCCCAGCTCAGGGAATTCGGAGCGAGAGAAACGAGGCCCCGTAACGCACATGAGAGCAATCCCGGCCAATTTCTACCGTTTGATGGGGTCTATGTGTGCTGGAAAAGCGTGTGGAAGTTTCGTGACGTTCGGACGATATTTGGCGACACTATATGAGCGTTTTGCCAGCTCCAGGGAATTCGGAGCGAGAGAAACGAGGCCCCGTAACGCACATGAGAGCAATCCCGGCCAATTTCTACCGTTTGATGGGGTCTATGTGTAAAAATTTTGACTTTTTTGGTGCACGAGCAAATCTGCTGGAAAGCGTGTGGAAGTTTCGTGACGTTCGGACGATATTTGGCGACACTAAAATGAGCGTTTTGCCAGCTCCAGGGAATTCGGAGCGAGAGAAACGAGGCCCCGTACGCACATGAGAGCAATCCCGGCCAATTTCTACCGTTTGATGGGGTCTATGTTATAAAATTTTGACTTTTTTTGGTGCACGAGCAAATCTGCTGGAAAGCGTGTGGAAGTTTCGTGACGTTCGGACGATATTTGGCGACACTAAAATGAGCGTTTTGCCAGCTCCAGGGAATTCGGAGCGAGAGAAACGAGGCCCCGTAACGCACATGAGAGCAATCCCGGCCAATTTCTACCGTTTGATGGGGTCTATGTGTAAAAATTTTGACTTTTTTTGGTGCACGAGCAAATCTGCTGGAAAAGCCTGTGGACGGTTCGTGACGTTCGTACGATATTTGGCGACACAAAAATTGCGATTTCCCAGCTTCAGGGAATTCGGAGCGAGAGAAACGAGGCCCCGTAACGCACATGAGAGCAATCCCGGCCAATTTCTACCGTTTGATGGGGTCTATGTGTGCTGGAAAAGCGTGTGGAAGTTTCGTGACGTTCGGACGATATTTGGCGACACTATAATGAGCGTTTTGCCAGCTCCAGGGAATTCGGAGCGAGAGAAACGAGGCCCCGTAACGCACATGAGAGCAATCCCGGCCAATTTCTACCGTTTGATGGGGTCTATGTGTGCTGGAAAAGCGTGTGGAAGTTTCGTGACGTTCGGACGATATTTGGCGACACTATAATGAGCGTTTTGCCAGCTCCAGGGAATTCGGAGCGAGAGAAACGAGGCCCCGTAACGCACATGAGAGCAATCCCGGCCAATTTCTACCGTTTGATGGGGTCTATGTGTAAAATTTTGACTTTTTTTGGTGCACGAGCAAATCTGCTGGGAAAGCGTGTGGAAGTTTCGTGACGTTCGGACGATATTTGGCGACACTAAAATGAGCGTTTTGCCAGCTCCAGGGAATTCGGAGCGAGAGAAACGAGGCCCCGTAACGCACATGAGAGCAATCCCCCAATTTCTACCGTTTGATGGGGTCTATGTGTAAAAATTTTGACTTTTTTTGGTGCACGAGCAAATCTGCTGGGAAAGCGTGTGGAAGTTTCGTGACGTTCGGACGATATTTGGCGACACTAAAATGAGCGTTTTGCCAGCTCCAGGGAATTCGGAGCGAGAGAAACGAGGCCCCGTAACGCACATGAGAGCAATCCCGGCCAATTTCTACCGTTTGATGGGGTCTATGTGTAAAATTTTGACTTTTTTTGGTGCACGAGCAAATCTGCTGGAAAAGCCTGTGGACGGTTCGTGACGTTCGTACGATATTTGGCGACACAAAAATTGCGATTTCCCAGCTTCAGGGAATTCGGAGCGAGAGAAACGAGGCCCCGTAACGCACATGAGAGCAATCCCGGCCAATTTCTACCGTTTGATGGGGTCTATGTGTGCTGGAAAAGCGTGTGGAAGTTTCGTGACGTTCGGACGATATTTGGCGACACTATAATGAGCGTTTTGCCAGCTCCAGGGAATTCGGAGCGAGAGAAACGAGGCCCCGTAACGCACATGAGAGCAATCCCGGCCAATTTCTACCGTTTGATGGGGTCTATGTGTGCTGGAAAGCGTGTGGAAGTTTCGTGACGTTCGGACGATATTTGGCGACACTATAATGAGCGTTTTGCCAGCTCCAGGGAATTCGGAGCGAGAGAAACGAGGCCCCGTAACGCACATGAGAGCAATCCCGGCCAATTTCTACCGTTTGATGGGGTCTATGTGTAAAAATTTTGACTTTTGGTGCACGAGCAAATCTGCTGGGAAAGCGTGTGGAAGTTTCGTGACGTTCGGACGATATTTGGCGACACTAAAATGAGCGTTTTGCCAGCTCCAGGGAATTCGGAGCGAGAGAAACGAGGCCCCGTAACGCACATGAGAGCAATCCCGGCCAATTTCTACCGTTTGATGATGGGGTCTATGTGTAAAATTTTGACTTTTTTTGGTGCACGAGCAAATCTGCTGGGAAAGCGTGTGGAAGTTTCGTGACGTTCGGACGATATTTGGCGACACTAAAATGAGCGTTTTGCCAGCTCCAGGGAATTCGGAGCGAGAGAAACGAGGCCCCGTAACGCACATGAGAGCAATCCCGGCCAATTTCTACGTTTGATGGGGTCTATGTGTAAAAATTTGACTTTTTTTGGTGCACGAGCAAATCTGCTGGAAAGCCTGTGGACGGTTTCGTGACGTTCGTACGATATTTGGCGACACAAAAAATTGCGATTTCCCAGCTCAGGGAATTCGGAGCGAGAGAAACGAGGCCCCGTAACGCACATGAGAGCAATCCCGGCCAATTTCTACCGTTTGATGGGGTCTATGTGTGCTGGAAAAGCGTGTGGAAGTTTCGTGACGTTCGGACGATATTTGGCGACACTATAATGAGCGTTTTGCCAGCTCCAGGGAATTCGGAGCGAGAGAAACGAGGCCCCGTAACGCACATGAGAGCAATCCCGGCCAATTTCTACCGTTTGATGGGGTCTATGTGTAAAAATTTTGACTTTTTTTGGTGCACGAGCAAATCTGCTGGAAAGCGTGTGGAAGTTTCGTGACGTTCGGACGATATTTGGCGACACTAAATGAGCGTTTTGCCAGCTCCAGGGAATTCGGAGCGAGAGAAACGAGGCCCCGTAACGCACATGAGAGCAATCCCGGCCAATTTCTACCGTTTGATGGGGTCTATGTGTAAAATTTTGACTTTTTTTGCACGAGCAAATCTGCTGGAAAGCCTGTGGACGGTTCGTGACGTTCGTACGATATTTGGCGACACAAAAATTGCGATTTCCAGCTTCAGGGAATTCGGAGCGAGAGAAACGAGGCCCCGTAACGCACATGAGAGCAATCCCGGCCAATTTCTACCGTTTGATGGGGTCTATGTGTGCTGGAAAAGCGTGTGGAAGTTTCGTGACGTTCGGACGATATTTGGCGACACATAATGAGCGTTTTGCCAGCTCCAGGGAATTCGGAGCGAGAGAAACGAGGCCCCGTAACGCACATGAGAGCAATCCCGGCCAATTTCTACCGTTTGATGGGGTCTATGTGTAAAAATTTTGACTTTTTTTGGTGCACGAGCAAATCTGCTGGAAAGCGTGTGGACGTTTCGTGACGTTCGTACGATATTTGGCGACACAAAATGCGTTTCCAGCTCAGGGAATTCGGAGCGAGAGAAACGAGGCCCCGTAACGCACATGAGAGCAATCCCGGCCAATTTCTACCGTTTGATGGGGTCTATGTGTAAAAATTTTGACTTTTTTTGGTGCACGAGCAAATCTGCTGGAAAGCCTGTGGAAGTTTCGTGACGTTCGGACGATATTTGGCGACACAAAATGACGTTTCCAGCTCCAGGGAATTCGGAGCGAGAGAAACGAGGCCCCGTAACGCACATGAGAGCAATCCCGGCCAATTTCTACCGTTTGATGGGGTCTATGTGTAAAAATTTTGACTTTTTTTGGTGCACGAGCAATCTGCTGGGAAAGCGTGTGGAAGTTTCGTGACGTTCGGACGATATTTGGCGACACTAAAATGAGCGTTTTGCCAGCTCCAGGGAATTCGGAGCGAGAGAAACGAGGCCCCGTAACGCACATGAGAGCAATCCCGGCCAATTTCTACCGTTTGATGGGGTCTATGTGTAAAAATTTTGACTTTTTTTGGTGCACGAGCAAATCTGCTGGAAAGCCTGTGGACGTTTCGTGACGTTCGGACGATATTTGGCGACACAAAATTGCGATTTCCAGCTCAGGAATTCGGAGCGAGAGAAACGAGGCCCCGTAACGCACATGAGAGCAATCCCGGCCAATTTCTACCGTTTGATGGGGTCTATGTGTGCTGGAAAAGCGTGTGGAAGTTTCGTGACGTTCGGACGATATTTGGCGACACTATAATGAGCGTTTTGCCAGCTCCAGGGAATTCGGAGCGAGAGAAACGAGGCCCCGTAACGCACATGAGAGCATCCCGGCCAATTTCTACCGTTTGATGGGGTCTATGTGTAAAAATTTTGACTTTTTTTGGTGCACGAGCAATCTGCTGGAAAAGCCTGTGGACGGTTCGTGACGTTCGTACGATATTTGGCGACACAAAATTTTGCCCAGCTCAGGGAATTCGGAGCGAGAGAAACGAGGCCCCGTAACGCACATGAGAGCAATCCCGGCCAATTTCTACCGTTTGATGGGGTCTATGTGTAAAAATTTTGACTTTTTTTGGTGCACGTGCAAATCTGCTGGAAAAGCCTGTGGACGGTTCGTGACGTTCGTACGATATTTGGCGACACAAAAAATTGCAATTTCCCAGCTTCAGGGAATTCGGAGCGAGAGAAACGAGGCCCTGTAACGCACATGAGAGCAATCCCGGCCAATTTCTACCGTTTGATGGGGTCTATGTGTGCTGGAAAAGCGTGTGGAAGTTTCGTGACGTTCGGACGATATTTGGCGACACTATAATGAGCGTTTTGCCAGCTCCAGGGAATTCGGAGCGAGAGAAACGAGGCCCCGTAACGCACATGAGAGCAATCCCGGCCAATTTCTACCGTTTGATGGGTCTATGTGTAAAAATTTTGACTTTTTTTGGTGCACGTGCAAATCTGCTGGAAAAGCCTGTGGACGGGTCGTGACGTTCGTACGATATTTGGCGACACAAAAAATTGCGATTTCCCAGCTTCAGGGAATTCGGAGCGAGAGAAACGAGGCCAGTAACGCACATGAGAGCAAAGCCGGCCAATTTCTACCGTTTTATGGGGTCTATGTGTGCTGGAAAAGCGTGTGGAAGTTTCGTGACGTTCGGACGATATTTGGCGACACTATAATGAGCGTTTTGCCAGCTCCAGGGAATTCGGAGCGAGAGAAACGAGGCCCCGTAACGCACATAGAGCAATCCCGGCCAATTTCTACGTTTGATGGGGTCTATGTGTAAAAATTTTGACTTTTTTTGGTGCACTAGCAAATCTGGGAAAGCGTGTGGAAGTTTCGTGACGTTCGGACGATATTTGGCGACACTAAAATGAGCGTTTTGCCAGCTCCAGGGAATTCGGAGCGAGAGAAACGAGGCCCCGTAACGCACATGAGAGCAATCCCGGCCAATTTCTACCGTTTGATGGGGTCTATGTGTAAAAATTTGACTTTTTTGGTGCACGAGCAAATCTGCTGGAAAGCTGTGGAACGGTTCGTGACGTTCGTACGATATTTGGCGACACAAAAAATGCGATTTCCCAGCTCCAGGGAATTCGGAGCGAGAGAAACGAGGCCCGTAACGCACATGAGAGCAATCCCGGCCAATTTCTACCGTTTGATGGGGTCTATTGTGCTGGAAAAGCGTGTGGAAGTTTCGTGACGTTCGGACGATATTTGGCGACACTAATGAGCGTTTTGCCAGCTCCAGGGAATTCGGAGCGAGAGAAACGAGGCCCCGTAACGCACATGAGAGCAATCCGGCCAATTTCTACCGTTTGATGGGGTCTATGTGTAAAAATTTGACTTTGGTGCACGAGCAAATTGTGGAAAAGCTGTGGAGTTCGTGACGTTCGTACGATATTTGGCGACACTAAATGCGATTTCCCAGCTCAGGGAATTCGGAGCGAGAGAAACGAGGCCCCGTAACGCACATGAGAGCAATCCGGCCAATTTCTACCGTTTGATGGGGTCTATGTGTGCTGGAAAAGCGTGTGGAAGTTTCGTGACGTTCGGACGATATTTGGCGACACTAAATGAGCGTTTTGCCAGCTCCAGGGAATTCGGAGCGAGAGAAACGAGGCCCCGTAACGCACATGAGAGCAATCCCGGCCAATTTCTACCGTTTGATGGGGTCTATGTGTGCTGGAAAAGCGTGTGGAAGTTTCGTGACGTTCGGACGATATTTGGCGACACTATAATGAGCTTTGCCAGCTCCAGGGAATTCGGAGCGAGAGAAACGAGGCCCCGTAACGCACATGAGAGCAATCCCGGCCAATTTCTACCGTTTGATGGGGTCTATGTGTAAAAAATTTGACTTTTTTTGGTGCACGAGAAATCTGTGGGAAAGCGTGTGGAAGTTTCGTGACGTTCGGACGATATTTGGCGACACTAAAATGAGCGTTTGCCAGCTCCAGGGAATTCGGAGCGAGAGAAACGAGGCCCCGTAAGCACATGAGAGCAATCCCGGCCAATTTCTACCGTTGATGGGGTTATGTGTAAAATTTTGACTTTTTGGTGCACGAGCAAATCTGCTGGGAAAGCGTGTGGAAGTTCGTGACGTTCGGACGATATTTGGCGACACTAAAATGAGCGTTTCCAGCCCAGGGAATTCGGAGCGAGAGAAACGAGGCCCCGTAACGCACATGAGAGCAATCCCGGCCAATTTCTACCGTTTGATGGGGTATGTGTAAAAATTTTGATTTTTTGGTGCACGAGCAAATCTGCTGGAAAAGCTGTGGAGGTTCGTGACGTTCGTACGATATTGGCGACACTAAATGAGCGATTTCCCAGCCAGGGAATTCGGAGCGAGAGAAACGAGGCCCCGTAACGCACATGAGAGCAATCCCGGCCAATTTCTACCGTTTGATGGGGTCTATGTGTGCTGGAAAGCGTGTGGAAGTTCGGACGTTCGGACGATATTTGGCGACACTAAATGAGCGTTTTGCCAGCTCCAGGGAATTCGGAGCGAGAGAAACGAGGCCCCGTAACGCACATGAGAGCAATCCCGGCCAATTTCTACCGTTTGATGGGGTCTATGTGTGACTGCACGGAAAATCTGTGGAAGTTCGTGACGTTCGGACGATATTTGGCGACACTATAATGAGCGTTTTGCCAGCTCCAGGGAATTCGGAGCGAGAGAAACGAGGCCCGTAACGCACATGAGAGCAACCGGCCAATTTCTACCGTTTGATGGGTCTATGTGTGCTGGAAAAGCGTGTGGAAGTTTCGTGACGTTCGGACGATATTTGGCGACACTAATGAGCGTTTGCCAGCTCCAGGGAATTCGGAGCGAGAGAAACGAGGCCCCGTAACGCACATGAGAGCAATCCGGCCAATTTCTACCGTTTGATGGGGTCTATGTGTAAAAATTTTGACTTTTTTTGGTGCACGAGCAAATCTGCTGGAAAAGCGTGTGGAAGTTCGTGACGTTCGGACGATATTTGGCGACACTAAAATGAGCGTTTGCCAGCTCCAGGGAATTCGGAGCGAGAGAAACGAGGCCCCGTAACGCACATGAGAGCAATCCGGCCAATTTCTACCGTTTGATGGGGTCTATGTGTAAAAATTTGACTTTTTTGGTGCACGAGCAAATCTGCTGGAAAGCTGTGGAAGTTCGTGACGTTCGACGATATTTGGCGACACTAAATGAGCGATTTGCCAGCTCAGGGAATTCGGAGCGAGAGAAACGAGGCCCGTAACGCACATGAGAGCAATCCCGGCCAATTTCTACCGTTTGATGGGGTCTATGTGTGCTGGAAAAGCGTGTGGAAGTTTCGGACGTTCGGACGATATTTGGCGACACTAATGAGCGTTTTGCCAGCTCCAGGGAATTCGGAGCGAGAGAAACGAGGCCCCGTAACGCACATGAGAGCAATCCCGGCCAATTTCTACCGTTTGAGGGGTCTATGTGTAAAATTTTGACTTTTTTGGTGCACGAGCAAATCTGCTGGAAAAGCTGTGGACGGTTCGTGACGTTCGTACGATATTTGGCGACAAAAAATGCGATTTCCCAGCTCAGGGAATTCGGAGCGAGAGAAACGAGGCCCCGTAACGCACATGAGAGCAATCCCGGCCAATTTCTACCGTTTGATGGGGTCTATGTGTAAAAATTTTGACTTTTTTTGGTGCACGAGCAAATCTGCTGGAAACTGTGGAGTTCGTGACGTTCGTACGATATTTGGCGACAAAAATGCGATTCCCAGCTTCAGGGAATTCGGAGCGAGAGAAACGAGGCCCCGTAACGCACATGAGAGCAATCCCGGCAATTTCTACCGTTTGATGGGGTCTAGTGTGCTGGAAAAGCGTGTGGAAGTTCGTGACGTTCGACGATATTTGGCGACACTAAATGAGCGTTTTGCCAGCTCCAGGGAATTCGGAGCGAGAGAAACGAGGCCCCGTAACGCACATGAGAGCAATCCCGGCCAATTTCTACCGTTTGATGGGGTCTATGTGTAAAAATTTTGACTTTTTTTGGTGCACGAGCAAATCTGCTGGGAAAGCGTGTGGAAGTTTCGTGACGTTCGGACGATATTTGGCGACACTAAATGAGCGTTTGCCAGCTCCAGGGAATTCGGAGCGAGAGAAACGAGGCCCCGTAACGCACATGAGAGCAATCCCGGCCAATTTCTACCGTTTGATGGGGTCTATGTGAAAAATTTTGACTTTTTTTGGTGCACGAGCAAATCTGCTGGAGCTGTGGACGGTTTCGTGACGTTCGACGATATTTGGCGACACAAAATGCGATTTCCCAGCTCAGGGAATTCGGAGCGAGAGAAACGAGGCCCCGTAACGCACATGAGAGCAATCCCGGCCAATTTCTACCGTTGATGGGGTCTATGTGTGCTGGAAAGCGTGTGGAATTCGTGACGTTCGGACGATATTTGGCGAACTAAATGAGCGTTTGCCAGCTCCAGGGAATTCGGAGCGAGAGAAACGAGGCCGTAACGCACATGAGAGCAATCCCGGCCAATTTCTACCGTTTGATGGGGTCTATGTGTAAATTTGACTTTTGGTGCACGAGCAAATCTGCTGGAAAAGCCTGTGGACGGTTCGTGACGTTCGTACGATATTTGGCGACACAAAAATTGCGATTTTCCAGCTTCAGGGAATTCGGAGCGAGAGAAAACGAGGCCCGTAACGCACATGAGAGCAATCCCGGCCAATTTCTACCGTTTGATGGGGTCGTATGTGTGCTGGAAAAGCGTGTGGACGGTTTCGTGACGTTCGACGATATTTGGCGACACTATAATGAGCGTTTGCCAGCTCCAGGGAATTCGGAGCGAGAGAAACGAGGCCCGTAACGCACATGAGAGCAATCCGGCCAATTTCTACCGTTTGATGGGGTCTATGTGTAAAAATTTTGACTTTTTTGGTGCACGAGCAAATCTGCTGGAAAGCGTGTGGAGTTTCGTGACGTTCGGACGATATTGGCGACACTAAAATGAGCGTTTTGCCAGCTCCAGGGAATTCGGAGCGAGAGAAACGAGGCCCCGTAACGCACATGAGAGCAATCCGGCCAATTTCTACCGTTTGATGGGGTCTATGTGTAAAAATTTTGACTTTTTTGGTGCACGAGCAAATCTGCTGGGAAAGCGTGTGGAAGTTCGTGACGTTCGGACGATATTTGGCGACACTAAAATGAGCGTTTTGCCAGCTCCAGGGAATTCGGAGCGAGAGAAACGAGGCCCCGTAACGCACATGAGAGCAATCCCGGCCAATTTCTACCGTTTGATGGGGTCTATGTGTGCTGGAAAAGCGTGTGGAAGTTTCGTGACGTTCGGACGATATTTGGCGACATATAATGAGCGTTTTGCCAGCTCCAGGGAATTCGGAGCGAGAGAAACGAGGCCCCGTAACGCACATGAGAGCAATCCCGGCCAATTTCTACCGTTTGATGGGGTCTATGTGTGCTGGAAAAGCGTGGAAGTTTCGTGACGTTCGGACGATATTTGGCGACACTAAATGAGCGTTTGCCAGCTCCAGGGAATTCGGAGCGAGAGAAACGAGGCCCCGTAACGCACATGAGAGCAATCCCGGCCAATTTCTACCGTTTGATGGGGTCTATGTGTAAAAATTTTGACTTTTTTTGGTGCACGAGCAAATCTGCTGGGAAAGCGTGTGGAAGTTTCGTGACGTTCGGACGATATTTGGCGACACTAAATGAGCGTTTTGCCAGCCAGGGAATTCGGAGGCGAGAAAACGAGGCCCCGTAACGCACATGAGAGCAATCCCGGCCAATTTCTACCGTTTGATGGGGTCTATGTGTAAAAATTTTGACTTTTTGGGCACGAGCAAATCTGCTGGAAAAGCCTGTGGACGGTTCGGACGTTCGGACGATATTTGGCGACACAAAATGCATTTGCCAGCTCCAGGGAATCGGAGCGAGAGAAACGAGGCCCCGTAACGCACATGAGAGCAATCCCGGCCAATTTCTACCGTTGATGGGGTTATGTGTGCTGGAAAAGCGTGTGGAAGTTCGTGACGTTCGGACGATATTTGGCGACACTATAATGAGCGTTTTGCCAGCTCCAGGGAATTCGGAGCGAGAGAAACGAGGCCCCGTAACGCACATGAGAGCAATCCCGGCCAATTTCTACCGTTTGATGGGGTCTATGTGTAAAAATTTTGACTTTTTGGTGCACGGCAAATCTGCTGGAAAAGCTGTGGAGGTTCGTGACGTTGTACGATATTTGGCGACACTAAAATGCGATTTCCCAGCTCAGGAATTCGGAGCGAGAGAAACGAGGCCCCGTAACGCACATGAGACAATCCCGGCCAATTTCTACCGTTTGATGGGGTCTATGTGTGCTGGAAAAGCGTGTGGAAGTTTCGTGACGTTCGGACGATATTTGGCGACACTATAATGAGCGTTTTGCCAGCTCCAGGGAATTCGGAGCGAGAGAAACGAGGCCCCGTAACGCACATGAGAGCAATCCCGGCCAATTTCTACCGTTTGATGGGGTCTATGTGTAAAAATTTGATTTTTTGGTGCACGAGCAAATCTGCTGGAAAGCGTGTGGAAGTTTCGTGACGTTCGGACGATATTGGCGACACTAAAATGAGCGTTTTGCCAGCTCCAGGGAATTCGGAGCGAGAGAAACGAGGCCCCGTAACGCACATGAGAGCAATCCCGGCCAATTTCTACCGTTTGATGGGGTCTATGTGTAAAAATTTGACTTTTTTGGTGCACGAGCAAATCTGGGAAAGCCTGTGGACGGTTCGTGACGTTCGTACGATATTGGCGACACAAAAAATGCGATTCCCAGCTCAGGGAATTCGGAGCGAGAGACGAGGCCCCGTAACGCACATGAGAGCAATCCCGGCCAATTTCTACCGTTTGATGGGGTCTATGTGTGTGGAAAAGCGTGTGGAAGTTTCGTGACGTTCGGACGATATTTGGCGACACTAATGAGCGTTTTGCCAGCTCCAGGGAATTCGGAGCGAGAGAAACGAGGCCCCGTAACGCACATGAGAGCAATCCCGGCCAATTTCTACCGTTTGATGGGGTCTATGTGTAAAAATTTGACTTTTTTGGTGCACGTGCAAATCTGCTGGAAAAGCCTGTGGACGGTTCGTGACGTTCGTACGATATTTGGCGACAAAAAATTGCGATTTCCCAGCTTCAGGGAATTCGGAGCGAGAGAAACGAGGCCCCGTAACGCACATGAGAGCAATCCCGGCCAATTTCTACCGTTTGATGGGGTCTATGTGTGCTGGAAAAGCGTGTGGAAGTTTCGTGACGTTCGGACGATATTTGGCGACACTATAATGAGCGTTTTGCCAGCTCCAGGGAATTCGGAGCGAGAGAAACGAGGCCCCGTAACGCACATGAGAGCAATCCCGGCCAATTTCTACCGTTTGATGGGGTCTGTGTGTGGAAAAGCGTGTGGAAGTTTCGTGACGTTCGGACGATATTTGGCGACACTATAATGAGCGTTTTGCCAGCTCCAGGGAATTCGGAGCGAGAGAAACGAGGCCCCGTAACGCACATGAGAGCAATCCCGGCCAATTTCTACCGTTTGATGGGGTCTATGTGTAAAAATTTTGACTTTTTTGGTGCACGAGCAAATCTGCTGGGAAAGCGTGTGGAAGTTTCGTGACGTTCGGACGATATTTGGCGACACTAAATGAGCGTTTTGCCAGCTCCAGGGAATTCGGAGCGAGAGAAACGAGGCCCCGTAACGCACATGAGAGCAATCCCGGCCAATTTCTACCGTTTGATGGGGTCTATGTGTAAAAATTTTGACTTTTTTTGGTGCACGAGCAAATCTGCTGGAAAGCGTGTGGAAGTTCGTGACGTTCGGACGATATTTGGCGACACTAAAATGAGCGTTTTGCCAGCTCCAGGGAATTCGGAGCGAGAGAAACGAGGCCCCGTAACGCACATGAGAGCAATCCCGGCCAATTTCTACGTTTGATGGGGTCTATGTGTAAAAATTTTGACTTTTTTTGGTGCACGAGCAAATCTGCTGGAAAGCTGTGGACGGTTCGTGACGTTCGTACGATATTTGGCGACACAAAAAATGCGATTTCCCAGCTTCAGGGAATTCGGAGCGAGAGAAACGAGGCCCCGTAACGCACATGAGAGCAATCCCGGCCAATTTCTACCGTTTGATGGGGTCTATGTGTGCTGGAAAAGCGTGTGGAAGTTTCGTGACGTTCGGACGATATTGGCGACACTATAATGAGCGTTTTGCCAGCTCAGGGAATTCGGAGCGAGAGAAACGAGGCCCCGTAACGCACATGAGAGCAATCCCGGCCAATTTCTACCGTTTGATGGGGTCTATGTGTAAAATTTTGCTTTTTTGGTGCACGGCAAATGCTGGAAAGTGTGGAAGTTCGTGACGTTCGACGATATTGGCGACACTAAATGCGATTTGCCAGCTCCAGGGAATTCGGAGCGAGAGAAACGAGGCCCCGTAACGCACATGAGAGCAATCCCGGCCAATTTCTACCGTTTGATGGGGTCTATGTGTGCTGGAAAAGCGTGTGGAAGTTTCGTGACGTTCGGACGATATTTGGCGACACTAAATGAGCGTTTTGCCAGCTCCAGGGAATTCGGAGCGAGAGAAACGAGGCCCCGTAACGCACATGAGAGCAATCCCGGCCAATTTCTACCGTTTGATGGGGTCTATGTGTAAAAATTTTGACTTTTTTGGTGCACGAGCAAATTGCGGAAAAGCGTGTGGAAGTTTCGTGACGTTCGGACGATATTTGGCGACACTATAATGAGCGTTTTGCCAGCTCCAGGGAATTCGGAGCGAGAGAAACGAGGCCCCGTAACGCACATGAGAGCAATCCCGGCCAATTTCTACCGTTTGATGGGGTCTATGTGTAAAATTTTGACTTTTTTTGGTGCACGAGCAAATCTGCTGGAAAGCGTGAGGGTCGTGACGTTCGGACGATATTTGGCGACACAAAAATGCGATTTCCCAGCTCAGGGAATTCGGAGCGAGAGAAACGAGGCCCGTAACGCACATGAGAGCAACCGGCCAATTTCTACCGTTTGATGGGGTCTATGTGTGGAAAAAGTGTGGAAGTTTGGAAGTGACGTTCGGACGATATTTGGCGACACTATAATGAGCGTTTTGCCAGCTCCAGGGAATTCGGAGCGAGAGAAACGAGGCCCCGCACATGAGAGCAATCCCGGCCAATTTCTACCGTTTGATGGGGTCTATGTGTAAAAATTTTGACTTTTTTTGGTGCACGAGCAAATCTGCTGGGAAAGCGTGTGGAAGTTTCGTGACGTTCGGACGATATTTGGCGACACTAAAATGAGCGTTTTGCCAGCTCCAGGGAATTCGGAGCGAGAGAAACGAGGCCCCGTAACGCACATGAGAGCAATCCCGGCCAATTTCTACCGTTTGATGGGGTCTATGTGTAAAATTTTGACTTTTTTTGGTGCACGAGCAAATCTGCTGGAAAGCGTGTGGAAGTTCGTGACGTTCGGACGATATTTGGCGACACTAAAATGAGCGTTTTGCCAGCTCCAGGGAATTCGGAGCGAGAGAAACGAGGCCCCGTAACGCACATGAGAGCAATCCCGGCCAATTTCTACCGTTTGATGGGGTCTATGTGTGCTGGAAAAGCGTGTGGAAGTTCGTGACGTTCGGACGATATTTGGCGACACTAAATGAGCGTTTTGCCAGCTCCAGGGAATTCGGAGCGAGAGAAACGAGGCCCCGTAACGCACATGAGAGCAATCCCGGCCAATTTCTACCGTTTGATGGGGTCTATGTGTGCTGGAAAAGCGTGTGGAAGTTTCGTGACGTTCGGACGATATTTGGCGACACTAAATGAGCGTTTTGCCAGCTCCAGGGAATTCGGAGCGAGAGAAACGAGGCCCCGTAACGCATGAGAGCAATCCCGGCCAATTTCTACCGTTTGATGGGGTCTATGTGTAAAAATTTGACTTTTTTGGTGCACGAGCAAATCTGCTGGGAAAGCGTGTGGAAGTTTCGTGACGTTCGGACGATATTGGCGACACTAAATGAGCGTTTTGCCAGCTCCAGGGAATTCGGAGCGAGAGAAACGAGGCCCCGTAACGCACATGAGAGCAATCCCGGCCAATTTCTCGTTTGATGGGGTCTATGTGTAAAAATTTTGACTTTTTTTGGTGCACGAGCAAATCTGCTGGAAAAGCTGTGGGGTTCGTGACGTTCGACGATTTGGCGACACAAAAAATTGCAATTTGCCAGCTTCAGGGAATTCGGAGCGAGAGAAACGAGGCCCCGTAACGCACATGAGAGCAATCCCGGCCAATTTCTACCGTTGATGGGGTCTATGTGTGCTGGAAAAGCGTGTGGAAGTTTCGTGACGTTCGGACGATATTTGGCGACACTATAATGAGCGTTTTGCCAGCTCCAGGGAATTCGGAGCGAGAGAAACGAGGCCCGTAACGCACATGAGAGCAATCCCGGCCAATTTCTACCGTTTGATGGGGTCTATGTGTAAAAATTTGACTTTTTTTGGTGCACGTGCAAATCTGCTGGAAAGCCTGTACGGTCGTGACGTTCGTACGATATTTGGCGACACAAAAAATTGCGATTTCCCAGCTCAGGGAATTCGGAGCGAGAGAAACGAGGCCCGTAACGCACATGAGAGCAATCCGGCCAATTTCTACCGTTTGATGGGGTCTATGTGTGCTGGAAAAGCGTGTGGAAGTTTCGTGACGTTCGGACGATATTTGGCGATGAGCGTTTTGCCAGCTCCAGGGAATTCGGAGCGAGAGAAACGAGGCCCCGTAACGCACATGAGAGCAATCCCGGCCAATTTCTACAGTTTGATGGGGTCTATGTGTAAAAATTTTGACTTTTTTTGGTGCACGAGCAAATCTGCTGGGAAAGCGTGTGGAAGTTTCGTGACGTTCGGACGATATTGGCGACACTAAATGAGCGTTTTGCCAGCTCCAGGGAATTCGGAGCGAGAGAAACGAGGCCCCGTAACGCACATGAGAGCAATCCCGGCCAATTTCTACCGTTTGATGGGGTCTATGTGTAAAAATTTTGACTTTTTTGGTGACGAGCAAATTGCTGGAAGCTGTGGACGTTTCGTGACGTTCGACGATATTTGGCGACACAAAAATTGCGATTTGCCAGCTTCAGGGAATTCGGAGCGAGAGAAACGAGGCCCCGTAACGCACATGAGAGCAATCCCGGCCAATTTCTACCGTTTGATGGGGTCTATGTGTGCTGGAAAAGCTGTGTGGAAGTTCGTGACGTTCGGACGATATTTGGCGACACTAATGAGCGTTTTGCCAGCTCCAGGGAATTCGGAGCGAGAGAACGAGGCCCCGTAACGCACATGAGAGCAATCCCGGCCAATTTCTACCGTTTGATGGGGTCTATGTGTAAAAATTTTGACTTTTTTTGGTGCACGAGCAAATCTGCTGGAAAAGCCTGGGACGGTTCGTGACGTTCGGCGATATTTGGCGACACAAAAATTGCGATTTCCCAGCTTCAGGGAATTCGGAGCGAGAGAAACGAGGCCCCGTAACGCACATGAGAGCAATCCCGGCCAATTTCTACCGTTTGATGGGGTCTATGTGTGCTGGAAAAGCGTGTGGAAGTTTCGTGACGTTCGGACGATATTTGGCGACACTATAGCGTTTGCCAGCTCCAGGGAATTCGGAGCGAGAGAAACGAGGCCCCGTAACGCACATGAGAGCAATCCCGGCCAATTTCTACCGTTTGATGGGGTCTATGTGTGCTGGAAAAGCGTGTGGAAGTTTCGTGACGTTCGGACGATATTTGGCGACACTATAATGAGCGTTTTGCCAGCTCCAGGGAATTCGGAGCGAGAGAAACGAGGCCCCGTAACGCACATGAGAGCAATCCCGGCCAATTTCTACCGTTTGATGGGGTCTATGTGTAAAATTTTGACTTTTTTTGGTGCACGAGCAAATCTGCTGGGAAAGCGTGTGGAAGTTTCGTGACGTTCGGACGATATTTGGCGACACTAAATGAGCGTTTTGCCAGCTCCAGGGAATTCGGAGCGAGAGAAACGAGGCCCCGTAACGCACATGAGAGCAATCCCGGCAATTTCTACCGTTTGATGGGGTCTATGTGTAAAATTTTGACTTTTTTTGGTGCACGAGCAAATCTGCTGGGAAAGCGTGTGGAAGTTTCGTGACGTTCGGACGATATTTGGCGACACTAAATGAGCGTTTTGCCAGCTCCAGGGAATTCGGAGCGAGAGAAACGAGGCCCCGTAACGCACATGAGAGCAATCCCGGCCAATTTCTCGTTTGATGGGGTCTATGTGTAAAATTTTGACTTTTTTTGGTGCACGAGCAAATCTGCTGGAAAAGCTGTGGACGGTTCGTGACGTTCGTACGATATTTGGCGACACAAAAATTGCGATTTCCCAGCTTCAGGGAATTCGGAGCGAGAGAAACGAGGCCCCGTAACGCACATGAGAGCAATCCCGGCCAATTTCTACCGTTTGATGGGGTCTATGTGTGCTGGAAAAGCGTGTGGAAGTTTCGTGACGTTCGGACGATATTTGGCGACACTATAATGAGCGTTTTGCCAGCTCCAGGGAATTCGGAGCGAGAGAAACGAGGCCCCGTAACGCACATGAGAGCAATCCCGGCCAATTTCTACCGTTTGATGGGGTCTATGTGTAAAATTTTGACTTTTTTGGTGCACGTGCAAATCTGCTGGAAAAGCCTGTGGACGGGTCGTGACGTTCGTACGATATTTGGCGACACAAAAATTGCGATTTCCCAGCTTCAGGGAATTCGGAGCGAGAGAAACGAGGCCCGTAACGCACATGAGAGCAAGCCGGCCAATTTCTACCGTTTGATGGGGTCTATGTGTGCTGGAAAAGCGTGTGGAAGTTTCGTGACGTTCGGACGATATTTGGCGACACTATAATGAGCGTTTTGCCAGCTCCAGGGAATTCGGAGCGAGAGAAACGAGGCCCCGTAACGCACATGAGAGCAATCCCGGCCAATTTCTACCGTTTGATGGGGTCTATGTGAAAATTTTGACTTTTTTTGGTGCACGAGCAAATCTGCTGGAAAGCGTGTGGAAGTTTCGTGACGTTCGGACGATATTTGGCGACACTAAAATGAGCGTTTTGCCAGCTCCAGGGAATTCGGAGCGAGAGAAACGAGGCCCCGTAACGCACATGAGAGCAATCCCGGCCAATTTCTACCGTTTGATGGGGTCTATGTGTAAAAATTTTGACTTTTTTTGGTGCACGAGCAAATCTGCTGGAAAGCCTGTGGACGGTTCGTGACGTTCGTACGATATTTGGCGACAAAAATTGCGATTTCCCAGCTTCAGGGAATTCGGAGCGAGAGAACGAGGCCCCGTAACGCACATGAGAGCAATCCCGGCCAATTTCTACCGTTTGATGGGGTCTATGTGTGCTGGAAAAGCGTGTGGAAGTTTCGTGACGTTCGGACGATATTTGGCGACAATAATGAGCGTTTTGCCAGCTCCAGGGAATTCGGAGCGAGAGAAACGAGGCCCCGTAACGCACATGAGAGCAATCCCGGCCAATTTCTACCGTTTGATGGGGTCTATGTGTAAAAATTTTGATTTTTTGGTGCACGAGCAAATCTGCTGGAAAGCCTGTGGACGGTTCGTGACGTTCGTACGATATTTGGCGACACAAAAATGCGATTTCCCAGCTTCAGGGAATTCGGAGCGAGAGAAACGAGGCCCCGTAACGCACATGAGAGCAATCCCGGCCAATTTCTACCGTTTGATGGGGTCTATGTGTAAAAATTTTGACTTTTTTGGTGCACGAGCAAATCTGCTGGAAAGCCTGTGGACGGTTCGTGACGTTCGTACGATATTTGGCGACACAAAAATTGCGATTTCCCAGCTTCAGGGAATTCGGAGCGAGAGAAACGAGGCCCCGTAACGCACATGAGAGCAACCCGGCCAATTTCTACCGTTTGATGGGGTCTATGTGTGCTGGAAAAGCGTGTGGAAGTTTCGTGACGTTCGGACGATATTTGGCGACACTATAATGAGCGTTTTGCCAGCTCCAGGGAATTCGGAGCGAGAGAAACGAGGCCCCGTAACGCACATGAGAGCAATCCCGGCCAATTTCTACCGTTTGATGGGGTCTATGTGTAAAAATTTTGACTTTTTTGGTGCACGAGCAAATCTGCTGGGAAAGCGTGTGGAAGTTTCGTGACGTTCGGACGATATTTGGCGACACTAAAATGAGCGTTTTGCCAGCTCCAGGGAATTCGGAGCGAGAGAAACGAGGCCCCGTAACGCACATGAGAGCAATCCCGGCCAATTTCTACCGTTTGATGGGGTCTATGTGTAAAAATTTTGACTTTTTTTGGTGCACGAGCAAATCTGCTGGGAAGTGTGGACGGTTCGTGACGTTCGTACGATATTTGGCGACACTAAAATGCGATTTCCCAGCTCCAGGGAATTCGGAGCGAGAGAAACGAGGCCCCGTAACGCACATGAGAGCAATCCCGGCCAATTTCTACCGTTTGATGGGGTCTATGTGTGCGAAAAGCGTGTGGAAGTTTCGTGACGTTCGGACGATATTTGGCGACACTATAATGAGCGTTTTGCCAGCTCCAGGGAATTCGGAGCGAGAGAAACGAGGCCCCGTAACGCACATGAGAGCAATCCCGGCCAATTTCTACCGTTTGATGGGGTCTATGTGTAAAATTTTGATTTTTTGGTGCACGTGCAAATCTGCTGGAAAAGCTGTGGACGGTCGTGACGTTCGTACGATATTTGGCGACACAAAAAATGCGATTTGCCAGCTTCAGGGAATTCGGAGCGAGAGAAACGAGGCCCCGTAACGCACATGAGAGCAAGCCGGCCAATTTCTACCGTTTGATGGGGTCTATGTGTGCTGGAAAGCGTGTGGAAGTTTCGTGACGTTCGGACGATATTTGGCGACACTATAATGAGCGTTTTGCCAGCTCCAGGGAATTCGGAGCGAGAGAAACGAGGCCCGTAACGCACATGAGAGCAATCCCGGCCAATTTCTACCGTTTGATGGGGTCTATGTGTAAAAATTTTGACTTTTTTGGTGCACGAGCAAATCTGCTGGGAAAGCGTGTGGAAGTTTCGTGACGTTCGGACGATATTTGGCGACACTAAATGAGCGTTTTGCCAGCTCCAGGGAATTCGGAGCGAGAGAAACGAGGCCCCGTAACGCACATGAGAGCAATCCCGGCCAATTTCTACCGTTTGATGGGGTCTATGTGTAAAAATTTTGACTTTTTTTGGTGCACGAGCAAATCTGCTGGAAAGCCTGTGGACGGTTCGTGACGTTCGTACGATATTTGGCGACAAAAAATTGCGATTTCCCAGCTTCAGGGAATTCGGAGCGAGAGAAACGAGGCCCCGTAACGCACATGAGAGCAATCCCGGCCAATTTCTACCGTTTGATGGGGTCTATGTGCTGGAAAAGCGTGTGGAAGTTTCGTGACGTTCGGACGATATTTGGCGACACTATAATGAGCGTTTGCCAGCTCCAGGGAATTCGGAGCGAGAGAAACGAGGCCCCGTAACGCACATGAGAGCAATCCCGGCCAATTTCTACCGTTTGATGGGGTCTATGTGTAAAAATTTGATTTTTTGGTGCACGAGCAAATCTGGAAAAGCTGTGGAGGTTCGTGACGTTCGTACGATATTTGGCGACACAAAAAATGCGATTTCCAGCTTCAGGGAATTCGGAGCGAGAGAAACGAGGCCCCGTAACGCACATGAGAGCAATCCCGGCCAATTTCTACCGTTTGATGGGGTCTATGTGTAAAAATTTTGACTTTTTTGGTGCACGAGCAAATCTGCTGGAAAAGCCTGTGGACGGTTCGTGACGTTCGTACGATATTTGGCGACACAAAAAATTGCGATTTCCCAGCTTCAGGGAATTCGGAGCGAGAGAAACGAGGCCCCGTAACGCACATGAGAGCAATCCCGGCCAATTTCTACCGTTTGATGGGGTCTATGTGTAAAAATTTTGACTTTTTTTGGTGCACGAGCAAATCTGCTGGAAAGCCTGTGGGTTCGTGACGTTCGACGATATTGGCGACACAAAAATGCGATTTGCCAGCTCCAGGGAATTCGGAGCGAGAGAAACGAGGCCCCGTAACGCACATGAGAGCAACCGGCCAATTTCTACCGTTTGATGGGGTCTATGTGTGCTGGAAAAGCGTGTGGAGTTCGTGACGTTCGGACGATATTTGGCGACACTATAATGAGCGTTTTGCCAGCTCCAGGGAATTCGGAGCGAGAGAAACGAGGCCCCGTAACGCACATGAGAGCAATCCCGGCCAATTTCTACCGTTTGATGGGGTCTATGTGAAAATTTTGACTTTTTTGGTGCCGAGCAAATCTGGGAAAGCGTGTGGAAGTTCGTGACGTTCGGACGATATTTGGCGACACTATAATGAGCGTTTTGCCAGCTCCAGGGAATTCGGAGCGAGAGAAACGAGGCCCCGTAACGCACATGAGAGCAATCCCGGCCAATTTCTACCGTTTGATGGGGTCTATGTGTAAAAATTTTGACTTTTTTGGTGCACGAGCAAATCTGCTGGAAAGCCTGTGGACGGTTCGTGACGTTCGTACGATATTTGGCGACACAAAAATTGCGATTTCCCAGCTTCAGGGAATTCGGAGCGAGAGAAACGAGGCCCGTAACGCACATGAGAGCAATCCCGGCCAATTTCTACCGTTTGATGGGGTCTATGTGTGCTGGAAAAGCGTGTGGAAGTTTCGTGACGTTCGGACGATATTTGGCGACACTATAATGAGCGTTTGCCAGCTCCAGGGAATTCGGAGCGAGAGAAACGAGGCCCCGTAACGCACATGAGAGCAATCCCGGCCAATTTCTACCGTTTGAGGGTCTATGTGTAAAATTTTGACTTTTTTTGGTGCACGAGCAAATCTGCTGGAAAAGCTGTGGACGTTTCGTGACGTTCGTACGATATTTGGCGACACAAAAATTGCGATTTCCAGCTTCAGGGAATTCGGAGCGAGAGAAACGAGGCCCGTAACGCACATGAGAGCAATCCCGGCCAATTTCTACCGTTTGATGGGGTCTATGTGTAAAAATTTTGACTTTTTTGGTGCACGAGCAAATCTGCTGGAAAAGCCTGTGGACGGTTCGTGACGTTCGTACGATATTTGGCGACACAAAAATTGCGATTTCCCAGCTTCAGGGAATTCGGAGCGAGAGAAACGAGGCCCCGTAACGCACATGAGAGCAATCCCGGCCAATTTCTACCGTTTGATGGGGTCTATGTGTGGGAAAAGCGTGTGGAAGTTTCGTGACGTTCGGACGATATTTGGCGACACTATAATGAGCGTTTTGCCAGCTCCAGGGAATTCGGAGCGGAAGAAACGAGGCCCCGTAACGCACATGAGAGCAATCCGGCCAATTTCTACCGTTTGATGGGGTCTATGTGTAAAAATTTTGACTTTTTTTGGTGCACGTGCAAATCTGCTGGAAAAGCCTGTGGACGGTTCGTGACGTTCGTACGATATTTGGCGACACAAAAAATTGCGATTTCCCAGCTTCAGGGAATTCGGAGCGAGAGAAACGAGGCCCCGTAACGCACATGAGAGCAATCCCGGCCAATTCTACCGTTGATGGGGTCTATGTGTAAAAATTTTGACTTTTTGGTGCCGAGCAAATCTGCTGGAAAACTGTGGACGGTTCGTGACGTTCGTACGATATTTGGCGACACAAAAAATTGCGATTTCCCAGCTTCAGGGAATTCGGAGCGAGAGAAACGAGGCCCCGTAACGCACATGAGAGCAACCCGGCAATTTCTACCGTTTGATGGGGTCTATGTGTGCTGGAAAAGCGTGTGGAAGTTTCGTGACGTTCGGACGATATTTGGCGACATAATGAGCGTTTTGCCAGCTCCAGGGAATTCGGAGCGAGAGAAACGAGGCCCCGTAACGCACAGAGAGCAATCCCGGCCAATTTCTACCGTTTGATGGGGTCTATGTGTACAAATTTTGACTTTTTTGGTGCACGAGCAAATCTGCTGGGAAAGCGTGTGGAAGTTCGTGACGTTCGGACGATATTTGGCGACACTAAAATGAGCGTTTGCCAGCTCCAGGGAATTCGGAGCGAGAGAAACGAGGCCCGTAACGCACATGAGAGCAATCCCGGCCAATTTCTCGTTTGATGGGGTCTATGTGTAAAAATTTTGACTTTTTTTGGTGCACGAGCAAATCTGCTGGAAAGCCTGTGGACGGTTCGTGACGTTCGTACGATATTTGGCGACACAAAAATTGCGATTTCCCAGCTTCAGGGATTCGGAGCGAGAGAAACGAGGCCCCGTAACGCACATGAGAGCAACCCGGCCAATTTCTACCGTTTGATGGGGTCTATGTGTGCTGGAAAGCGTGTGGAAGTTTCGTGACGTTCGGACGATATTTGGCGACACTATAATGAGCGTTTTGCCAGCTCCAGGGAATTCGGAGCGAGAGAAACGAGGCCCCGTAACGCACATGAGAGCAATCCCGGCCAATTTCTACCGTTTGATGGGGTCTATGTGTAAAATTTTGACTTTTTTTGGTGCACGTGCAAATCTGCTGGAAAAGCCTGTGGACGGGTCGTGACGTTCGTACGTATTTGGCGAAAAAATTGCGATTTCCCAGCTTCAGGGAATTCGGAGCGAGAGAAACGAGGCCCAGTAACGCACATGAGAGCAAAGCCGGCCAATTTCTACCGTTTGATGGGGTCTATGTGTGCTGAAAGCGTGTGGAAGTTTCGTGACGTTCGGACGATATTTGGCGACACTATAATGAGCGTTTTGCCAGCTCCAGGGAATTCGGAGCGAGAGAAACGAGGCCCCGTAACGCACATGAGAGCAATCCCGGCCAATTTCTACCGTTTGATGGGGTCTATGTGTAAAAATTTTGACTTTTTTTGGTGCACGAGCAAATCTGCTGGGAAAGCGTGTGGAAGTTCGTGACGTTCGGACGATATTTGGCGACACTAAAATGAGCGTTTTGCCAGCTCCAGGGAATTCGGAGCGAGAGAAACGAGGCCCCGTAACGCACATGAGAGCAATCCCGGCCAATTTCTACCGTTTGATGGGTCTATGTGTAAAAATTTTGACTTTTTTTGGTGCACGAGCAAATCTGCTGGAAAAGCCTGTGGACGGTTCGTGACGTTCGTACGATATTTGGCGACACAAAAAATTGCGATTTCCCAGCTTCAGGGAATTCGGAGCGAGAGAAACGAGGCCCCGTAACGCACATGAGAGCAATCCCGGCCAATTTCTACCGTTTGATGGGGTCTATGTGTGCTGGAAAAGCGTGTGGAAGTTTCGTGACGTTCGGACGATATTTGGCGACACTATAATGAGCGTTTTGCCAGCTCCAGGGAATTCGGAGCGAGAGAAACGAGGCCCCGTAACGCACATGAGAGCAATCCCGGCCAATTTCTACCGTTTGATGGGGTCTATGTGTAAAATTTTGACTTTTTTGGTGCACGAGCAAATCTGCTGGAAAAGCCTGTGGACGGTTCGTGACGTTCGTACGATATTTGGCGACACAAAAATTGCGATTTCCCAGCTTCAGGGAATTCGGAGCGAGAGAAACGAGGCCCCGTAACGCACATGAGAGCAATCCCGGCCAATTTCTACCGTTTGATGGGGTCTATGTGTAAAAATTTTGACTTTTTTGGTGCACGAGCAAATCTGCTGGAAAAGTGTGGACGGTTCGTGACGTTCGTACGATATTTGGCGACACAAAAATTGCGATTTCCCAGCTTCAGGGAATTCGGAGCGAGAGAAACGAGGCCCCGTAACGCACATGAGAGCAACCCGGCAATTTCTACCGTTTGATGGGGTCTATGTGTGCTGGAAAAGCGTGTGGAAGTTTCGTGACGTTCGGACGATATTTGGCGACACTATAATGAGCGTTTTGCCAGCTCCAGGGAATTCGGAGCGAGAGAAACGAGGCCCCGTAACGCACATGAGAGCAATCCCGGCCAATTTCTACCGTTTGATGGGGTCTATGTGTAACAATTTGACTTTTTTGGTGCACGAGCAAATCTGCTGGGAAAGCGTGTGGAAGTTTCGTGACGTTCGGACGATATTTGGCGACACTAAAATGAGCGTTTGCCAGCTCCAGGGAATTCGGAGCGAGAGAAACGAGGCCCCGTAAGCACATGAGAGCAATCCCGGCCAATTTCTACCGTTTGATGGGGTCTATGTGTAAAAATTTTGACTTTTTTTGTGCACGAGCAAATCTGCTGGAAAGCCTGTGGACGGTTCGTGACGTTCGTACGATATTTGGCGACACTAAAATGAGCGATTTCCCAGCTCCAGGGAATTCGGAGCGAGAGAAACGAGGCCCCGTAACGCACATGAGAGCAATCCCGGCCAATTTCTACCGTTTGATGGGGTATATGTGTAAAAATTTGACTTTTTTTGGTGCACGAGCAAATCTGCTGGAAAGCGTGGGAAGTTTCGTGACGTTCGGACGATATTTGGCGACACAAAAAATTGCGATTTCCCAGCTTCAGGGAATTCGGAGTGAGTGAAACGAGGCCCCGTAACGCACATGAGAGCAATCCCGGCCAATTTCTACCGTTTGATGGGGTCTATGTGTGCTGGAAAAGTGTGGAAGTTTCGTGACGTTCGGACGATATTTGGCGACACTATAATGAGCGTTTTGCCAGCTCCAGGGAATTCGGAGCGAGAGAAACGAGGCCCCGTAACGCACATGAGAGCAATCCCGGCCAATTTCTACCGTTTGATGGGGTCTATGTGTAAAAATTTTGACTTTTTTTGGTGCACGAGCAAATCTGCTGGGAAAGCGTGTGGAAGTTTCGTGACGTTCGGACGATATTTGGCGACACTATAATGACGTTTTGCCAGCTCCAGGGAATTCGGAGCGAGAGAAACGAGGCCCCGTAACGCACATGAGAGCAATCCCGGCCAATTTCTACCGTTTGATGGGGTCTATGTGTAAAAATTTTGACTTTTTTGGTGCACGAGCAAATCTGGGGAAAGCGTGTGGAAGTTTCGTGACGTTCGGACGATATTTGGCGACACTAAAATGAGCGTTTTGCCAGCTCCAGGGAATTCGGAGCGAGAGAAACGAGGCCCCGTAACGCACATGAGAGCAATCCCGGCCAATTTCTACCGTTTGATGGGGTCTATGTGTGCTGGAAAAGTGTGGAAGTTTCGTGACGTTCGGACGATATTTGGCGCACATAATGAGCGTTTTGCCAGCTCCAGGGAATCGGAGCGAGAGAAACGAGGCCCCGTAACGCATATGAGAGCAATCCGGCCAATTTCTACCGTTTGATGGGGTCTAGTGTAAAATTTTGACTTTTTTTGGTGCACGAGCAAATCTGCTGGAAAGCGTGTGGAAGTTTCGTGACGTTCGGACGATATTTGGCGACACTAATGAGCGTTTGCCAGCTCCAGGGAATTCGGAGCGAGAGAAACGAGGCCCCGTAACGCACATGAGAGCAATCCCGGCCAATTTCTACCGTTTGATGGGGTCTATGTGTAAAAATTTTGATTTTTTGGTGCACGAGCAAATCTGCTGGAAAGCGTGTGGAAGTTTCGTGACGTTCGGACGATATTTGGCGACACTAAAATGAGCGTTTTGCCAGCTCCAGGAATTCGGAGCGAGAGAAACGAGGCCCGTAACGCACATGAGAGCAATCCCGGCCAATTTCTACCGTTTGATGGGGTCTATGTGTAAAAATTTTGACTTTTTTGGTGCACGAGCAAATCGCTGGAAAAGCCTGTGGACGGTTCGTGACGTTCGTACGATATTGGCGACAAAAAATTGCGATTTCCCAGCTCAGGGAATCGGAGCGAGAGAAACGAGGCCCCGTAACGCACATGAGAGCAATCCCGGCCAATTTCTACCGTTTGATGGGGTCTATGTGTGCTGGAAAAGACTGTGGAAGTTTCGTGACGTTCGGACGATATTTGGCGACACTATAATGAGCGTTTTGCCAGCTCCAGGGAATTCGGAGCGAGAGAAACGAGGCCCCGTAACGCACATGAGAGCAATCCCGGCCAATTTCTACCGTTTGATGGGGTCTATGTGTAAAAATTTTGACTTTTTTTGGTGCACGAGCAAATCTGCTGGAAAAGCCTGTGGACGGTTCGTGACGTTCGTACGATATTTGGCGACACAAAAAATTGCGATTTCCCAGCTTCAGGGAATTCGGAGCGAGAGAAACGAGGCCCCGTAACGCACATGAGAGCAATCCCGGCCAATTTCTACCGTTGATGGGGTCTATGTGTAAAATTTTGACTTTTTTTGGTGCACGAGCAAATCTGCTGGAAAAGCCTGTGGACGGTTTGTGACGTTCGTACGATAGGCGACACAAAAAATTGCGATTTCCCAGCTTCAGGGAATTCGGAGCGAGAGAAACGAGGCCCGTAACGCACATGAGAGCAAACCCGGGCAATTTCTACGTTTGATGGGGTCTATGTGTGCTGGAAAAGCGTGTGGAAGTTTCGTGACGTTCGGACGATATTTGGCGACACTATAATGCGCGTTTTGCCAGCTCCAGGGAATTCGGAGCGAGAGAAACGAGGCCCCGTAACGCACATGAGAGCAATCCCGGCCAATTTCTACCGTTTGATGGGGTCTATGTGTAACAATTTTGACTTTTTTTGGTGCACGAGCAAATCTGCTGGGAAAGCGTGTGGAAGTTTCGTGACGTTCGGACGATATTTGCGACACTAAAATGACGCGTTTTGCCAGCTCCAGGGAATTCGGAGCGAGAGAAACGAGGCCCCGTAAAGCACATGAGAGCAATCCCGGCCAATTTCTACCGTTTGATGGGGTCTATGTGTAAAAATTTTGACTTTTTTTGGTGCACGAGCAAATCTGCTGGAAAAGCCTGTGGACGGTTCGTGACGTTCGTACGATATTTGGCGACACTAAAATGAGCGATTTCCCAGCTCCAGGAATTCGGAGCGAGAGAAACGAGGCCCCGTAACGCACATGAGAGCAATCCGGCCAATTTCTACCGTTTGATGGGGATATGTGTAAAATTTAGACTTTTTTGGTGCACGAGCAAATCTGCTGGGAAAGCGTGTGGAAGTTTCGTGACGTTCGGACGATATTTGGCGACACAAAAAATTGCGATTTCCCAGCTTCAGGGAATTCGGAGTGAGTGAAACGAGGCCCCGTAACGCACATGAGAGCATCCCGGCCAATTTCTACCGTTTGATGGGGTCTATGTGTGCTGGAAAGCGGTGGAAGTTTCGTGACGTTCGGGACGATATTTGGACGACACTATAATGAGCGTTTTGCCTAGCTCCAGGGAATTCGGAGCGAGAGAAACGAGCCCCCCGTAACGCACATGAGCGCAATCCCGGCCAATTTCTACCGTTTGCTGGGTCTATGTGTAACAATTTTGACTTTTTTTGTGGTTTGCACGAGCAATTCTGCTGGGAAAGCGTTTGTGGAAGTTTTCGTGACGTCGGACGATATTTGCGACACTATAATGAGCGTTTCTGCCAGCTCCAGGGAATCTGAGGAGCGAAGAGATACGAGGCCCCGTAACGCACATGAGAGCAATCCCGGCAATTTCTACCGTTGATGGGGTCTATGTGTACAAATTTTGACTTTTTTTTGGTGCACGAGCAAATCTGCTGGAAAGCCTGTGGACGGTTCGTGACGTTCGTCTACGATATTTGGCGACACTAAAATTGAGCGATTTTCCAGCTCCAGGGAATTCGGATAGCGAGAGAAACGAGGCCCCGTAACGCACATGAGAGCAATCCCGGCCAATTTCTACCGTTTGATGGGGTCTATGTGTAAAAATTTTGACTTTTTTTGGTGCACGAGCAAATCTGCTGGGAAAGCGTGTGGAAGTTCGTGACGTTCGGACGATATTTGGCGACACAAAAAATTGCGATTTCCCAGCTTCAGGGAATGCGGAGTGAGTGAAACGAGGCCCCGTAACGCAAATGAGAGCAATCCCGGCCAATTTCTACCGTTGATGGGGTCTATGTGTGCTGGAAAAGCGTGTGGAAGTTTCGTGACGTTCGGACGATATTTGGCGACACTATAATGAGCGTTTTGCCAGTCCAGGGAATTCGGAGCGGAGGAAACGAGGCCCCGTAACGCATATGAGAGCAATCCCGGCCAATTTCTACCGTTGTGATGGGGTCTATGTGTGCTGGAAAAGCGTGTGGAAGTTCGTGACGTTCGGACGATATTTGGCGACACTATAATGAGCGTTTTGCCAGCTCCAGGGAATTCGGAGCGAGAGAAACGAGGCCCCGTAACGCACATGAGAGCAATCCCGGCCAATTTCTACGTTTGATGGGGTCTATGTGTAAAATTTTGATTTTTTGGTGCACGAGCAAATCTGCTGGGGAAAGCGTGTGGAGTTTCGTGACGTTCGGACGATATTTGGCGACACTAAAATGAGCGTTTTGCCAGCTCCAGGGAATTCGGAGCGAGAGAAACGAGGCCCCGTAACGCACATGAGAGCAATCCCGGCCAATTTCTACCGTTTGATGGGGTCTATGTGTAAAATTTTGACTTTTTTGGTGCACGAGCAAATCTGCTGGGAAAGCGTGTGGAAGTTTCGTGACGTTCGGACGATATTTGGCGACACTAAAATGAGCGTTTTGCCAGCTCCAGGGAATTCGGAGCGGAGAAACGAGGCCCCGTAACGCACATGAGAGCAATCCCGGCCAATTTCTACCGTTTGATGGGGTCTATGTGTAAAAATTTTGACTTTTTTTGGTGCACGAGCAAATCTGCTGGAAAAGCCTGTGGACGGGTTCGTGACGTCGTACGATATTGGCGACACAAAATGAGCGATTTCCCAGCTCAGGGAATTCGGAGCGAGAGAAACGAGGCCCCGTAACGCACGAGAGCAAACCCGGCAATTTCTACCGTTTGATGGGGTCTATGGTGCGGAAAGCGTGTGGAAGTTTCGTGACGTTCGGACGATATTTGGCGACACTATAATGAGCGTTTTGCCAGCTCCAGGGAATTCGGAGCGAGAGAAACAAGAGGCCCCGTAAGCCGCACATGAGAGGCAATCCGGCCAATTTCTACCGTTTGATGGGGTCTATGTGTAAAAATTTTGACTTTTTTTGGTGCACGAGCAAATCTGCTGGAAAGCGTGTGGAAGTTTCGTGACGTTCGGACGATATTTGGCGACACTAAAATGAGCGTTTGCCAGCTCCAGGGAATTCGGAGCGAGAGAAACGAGGCCCCGTAACGCACATGAGAGCAATCCCGGCCAATTTCTACCGTTTGATGGGGTCTATGTGTAAAAATTTTGACTTTTTTTGGTGCACGAGCAAATCTGCTGGAAAGCTGTGGACGGTTTCGTGACGTTCGTACGATATTTGGCGACACTAAAATGAGCGTTTTGCCAGCTCCAGGGAATTCGGAGCGAGAGAAACGAGGCCCCGTAACGCACATGAGAGCAATCCCGGCCAATTTCTACCGTTTGATGGGGTCTATGTGTAAAAATTTTGACTTTTTTTGGTGCACGAGCAAATCTGCGGGAAAGCGTGTGGAAGTTTCGTGACGTTCGGACGATATTTGGCGACACACAAAATGCGATTTGCCAGCTCCAGGGAATTCGGAGCGAGAGAAACGAGGCCCCGTAACGCACATGAGAGCAATCCCGGCCAATTTCTACCGTTTGATGGGGTCTATGGTGTTGCTGGAAAAGCGTGTGGAAGTTCGTGACGTTCGGACGATATTTGGCGACACTATAATGAGCGTTTTGCCAGCTCCAGGGAATTCGGAGCGAGAGAAACGAGGCCCCGTAACGCACATGAGAGCATCCCGGCCAATTTCTACCGTTTGATGGGGTCTATGTGTAAAAATTTTGACTTTTTTTGGTGCACGAGCAAATCTGCTGGGAAAGCGTGTGGAAGTTTCGTGACGTTCGGACGATTTTGGCGACACTAAATGAGCGTTTTGCCAGCTCCAGGGAATTCGGAGCGAGAGAAACGAGGCCCCGTAACGCACATGAGAGCAATCCCGGCCAATTTCTACCGTTTGATGGGGTCTATGTGTAAAAATTTTGACTTTTTTTGGTGCACGAGCAAATCTGCTGGGAAAAGTGTGGAAGTTTCGTGACGTTCGGACGATATTTGGCGACACTAAAATGAGCGTTTTGCCAGCTCCGGGAATTCGGAGCGAGAGAAACGAGGCCCCGTAAACGCACATGAGAGCAATCCCGGCCAATTTCTACCGTTTGATGGGGTCTATGTGTAAAAATTTTGACTTTTTTTGGTGCACGAGCAAATCTGCTGGGAAAGCGTGTGGAAGTTTCGTGACGTTCGGACGATATTTGGCGACACTAAAATGAGCGATTTCCCAGCTCCAGGGAATTCGGAGCGTGAAAACGAGGCCCCGTAACGCAAATGAGAGCAATCCCGGCCAATTTCTACCGTTTTGATGGGGTCTATGTGGCTGGAAAAGCGTGTGGAAGGTTTCGTGACGTTCGGACGATATTTGGCGACACTATAATGAGCGTTTTGCCAGCTTCAGGGAATTCGGAGCAGAGAGAAGAGAGAGAACCGAGGCCCCGTAACGCATATGAGAGCAATCCCGGCCAATTTCTACCGTTTGATGGGGTCTATGTGTGCTGGAAAAGTGCTGTGTGGAGTTTCGTGACGTTCGGACGATATTGGCGACACTAATGAGCGTTTGCCAGCTCCAGGGATTCGGAGCGAGAGAAACGAGCCCGTAACGCACATGAGAGCAATCCCGGCCAATTTCTCCGTTTGATGGGGTCTATGTGTAAAAATTTTGACTTTTTTTGGTGCACGAGCAAATCTGCTGGGAAAGCGTGTGGAAGTTTCGTGACGTTCGGACGATATTTGGCGACAAAAATGAGCGTTTTGCCAGCTCCAGGGAATTCGGAGCGAGAGAAACGAGGCCCGAACGCACATGAGAGCAATCCCGGCCAATTTCTACCGTTTGATGGGGTCTATGTGTAAAAATTTTGACTTTTTTTGGTGCACGAGCAATCTGCTGGGAAAGCGTGTGGAAGTTCGTGACGTCGGACGATATTTGGCGACACTAAAATGAGCGTTTTGCCAGCTCCAGGAATTCGGAGCGAGAGAAACGAGGCCCCGTAACGCACATGAGAGCAATCCCGGCCAATTTCTACCGTTTGATGGGGTCTATGTGTAAAAATTTTGACTTTTTTTGGTGCACGAGCAAATCTGCTGGAAAAGCCTGTGGACGGGTCGTGACGTACGTACGATATTTGGCGACACAAAAAATGGCGATTTCCCAGCTTCAGGGAATTCGGAGCGAGAGAACGAGGCCCCGTAACGCACATGAGACAATCCCGGCCAATTTCTACCGTTTGAGGGTCTATGTGTGCTGGAAAGCGTGTGTGGAAGTTTCGTG
>NW_026891944.1:0-56068 GCF_015708825.2 Lethenteron reissneri
AGTGGGCTCCATTATATATACACACAAAGACAAAGAACCCCCATATAGCCTGTATATACTTTTGGGACAAGTGCTGTTATGGGCACCAATGAAAGCCAACACGGCACACGAGTGGGAGGGTGGCCAGCACCACACATAGCCGCCTTTGTCTCCCCAGTGGCGATGTTTACTACTACACACCACACCAGTTACTCACTTCCACCTTATCAGTGTGGCTGGTGCCTATCATCTCTGGTGAGTGGTGGCTGTCATCTCTGGTGAGTGGTGGCTATCATCTCTAGTGAGTGGTGGCTATCATCTCTGGTGAGTGGTAGCTACATCCACATCTCTGGTGAGATGTGGCTATCATCTCTGGTGAGTGGTAGCTATCATCTCTACTGAGTGGTGGCTATCGTCTCTGGTGAGTAGTGGCTATCGTCTCTCGTAAGTGGTGGCTGCCATCTCTGGTGAGTGGTGGCTATCATTTCTGGTGCGTGGTGGCTATCATCTCTGGTGAGTGGTGGCTATCATCTCTGGTGAGTGGTGGCTATCGTCTCTCGTGAGTGGTGGCTATCATCTCTGGTGAGTGGTGGCTATAGTCTGGTGAGCAGTGGTGAGTCTCTGGTGAGCGGTGCTCACGGTGTTCCTCGCTTGGTGGAGGCTGCACGGGCTGCAGGTCTCTGGCGGTGGCCCTGGGAGCCATCTCGTTGCTGCTGCTGCTGCGGCGTCGCGAGGGCCCGGCCTCGCAGGCGATGCCCAGCTCCTGGGCGAACTCCTCGCCGTACCAGACCAGCAGCTCAGAGCCGGGCCCCACGGCACGGAACGTGCGGTAGTAAATCTGCCCCCTGTGCTGGAAGGCCACCAGGTTCTGCTCCTGCTCATTCCTCGCGCAGTTGACGAACCTGCGCGGGCAGACGCGGGGGCGGGGTGGGCGCCGTTAGCGAGCGCCTATTAAGGGCCGGCACTGGGCGCTACGTGGGGGTGGTGTGGCTGGAACCACGCTCCGTACCGGGTGCTCATTTGATGCCGAGTCGACCAAGGGGAGGCCCAGGGTTGGTCTCTGTGTGTAGTGGGTCTGGTCTCTGTGTGTAGTGGTTCTTGTCTCTGTGTGTGGTGGTTCTGGTCTCTGTGTGTGGTGGTTCTGGTTTCTGTGTGTGGTGGTTCTGGTCTCTGTGTGGTGGTTCTGGTCTCTGTGTGTAGTGGTTCTGGTCTCTGTGTGTGCTGGTTCTTGTCTGTGTGTAGTGGTTCTGGTCTCTGTGTGTGCTGGTTCTGGTCTCTGTGTGTAGTGGTTCTGGTCTCTGTGTGTGGTGTTTCTGGTCTCTGTGTGTAGTGGTTCTGGTCTGTGTGTGCTGGTTCTTGTCTCTGTGTGTGGTGGTTCTGGTCTCTGGGTGTAGTGATTCTGGTTTCTGTGTGTAGTGGTTCTGGTCTCTGTGTGTAGTGGTTCTGGTCTCTGTGTGAAGTGGTTCTTGTCTCTGTGTGTAGTGGTTCTGGTCTCTGTGTGTAGTGGTTCTGGTCTGTGTGTAGTGGTTCTGGTCTCTGTGTGTAGTGGTTCTGGTCTCTGTGTGTAGTGGTTCTGGTCTCTGTGTGTGGTGGTTCTGGTCTCTGTGTGTAGTGGTTCTGATCTCTGTGTAGTGGTCCTTCAGACAATAATCACCTCATCCAGTTTGATTTAGATTCATCCTGAGCATCAACATATTCACAATCCTTTTTGTTTTTGTAAATCTGAAACACACACGCACACGAGCAGATCCACGGATAATTAATGTCAGTTGGACTGTAAGTTGAACTTCTTTCGTACCGCACGTAGCCAACCGTGCTGATCGGAGGTGCGGGGGAAGGACAACAAACTAAACACTAAAAGCAGTTCTAAAGAAATGCATTTTCAATCTACAAGATTTTAAAGTGCTAAGCTCCCAGTGGCTTCCTAACATTGGAAGGAAGAACCTTCCAGACGGCCGCAGAAGTGCATCTGTAAGCGCCGCGCCATGCGGTGACCACCGTCTTTGCTGTGTGTTACAAGTTCAAATAATTACGTTAATTTTTGGGTCTCTCTGTGATTCTGGGGTCTTGGGTGAGTCTCTAGGTCTCTGTACGAGTCTATGGGTCTCTGTGCGAGTCTCTAGGGTATCTGTGCGACTCTGGGTCTCTGTGTGAGACTGTGGGTCTCTGTGCGATTCTCTTGGTCTCTGTGCGAGTCTCTGGGGTCTATGTGTGAGACTGTGGATCTCTCTGTGCGATTCTCTGAGCATCTGTGTGGAGTATCTGGGTCTCTCTGTGTGAGTCTCTGGGTCTCTGTGTGAGTCTGTGTGTCCCACTGTGAGTCTCTGGGTCTCTGTTCAAGTCTCTAGGTCTCTGTGCAAGTCTGTGGGTCTCTCTATGCGAGTCTCTGGGTCTCTGTGCAAAGTCTCTGGGTCTCTCTGTGCCAGTCTCTGGGTCTCTGTGTGAGTCTGTGGGTGACTGTGTGAGGCTATGGGTCTCTGTGCGAGTCTATGGTCTCTGTGTGAATCTATGGGTCTCTGTGCGAGTCTATAGGTCTCTGTGCGAGTCTATGGGTCTCTGTGCGAGTCTATGGGTCTCTGTGTGAGTCTATGGGTTTCTGTGCGAGTCTATGGGTCTCTGTGTGAGTCTATGGGTCTCTGTGAGTCCTCTGGGTCTCTCTGTGCCAGTCTCTAGATCTCTGTGTAAGTCTGTGGGTGACTGTGTGAGGCTATGGGTTTCTCTGCATCGCCTTCACGAGCCTCCTCTCCACACACACGATGATGATGTAGGAATAGGAGGAGGCTGCAGCAGTAGCAGCAGCAGCTCACCAGCCAGCAGTACTCGCTCACGGGGTTCTCCTCAGACACCTCTCCCTGGTAGGGCCCAACATCACCCCCTTGGGCAGCTTCTTCCTGTTGCTCCACACCCCGAGGCCGGCGCCGGCGATGGAGGAGGGCGCCGACGGTGAGGCCCTGGGGCAGGCTGAGCCGGGCCCTGTTGGCCACTCCCGGGGCCAACGGCCGCGTCCGCGATGAACTCTGGCGGGCCGTGCACGGAGCACTCCGCCAGGTAGAAATCCCTGCACAGCTCGCAGAACTGAGAGCCACAGCAGCAGCAGTGGGAGGAGGGCGAACCGCAGTAGCAACAGCAGCAGCAGCAGTGGCACTGTGAGAGAGTGAGAGGGTGAGGAGCGCTCCAGACAGATGCCTCCCTCCCTCCCTCTCTGCATTGTGAACTTCTTTAGGTCAAATTTCGATTTAAAGCTTTCGTGACTGCAGGGATTCATCTTCTTGGTTCTTTTGGTAAAGTCACGTTTTCTACGTGACTTTACCGAAAGAACCAAGAAGATTATTTAGCTCGCTCATCGGAGATGTAAACCCTGTCACCCTCCCTGCTCCCTCCCTGCATCCCTGAGTGAGGGAGCAAAAGAGAGAGAGGTAAGTGAGAGTACGAGAAAGGGAGCGTGTGAGAGGGAAGGAAAGGGGGAGAGTGTGAGAGGGAGGCAGGTGGAAACGTATCGAGTGAGAGCGCGGGAGCAATAGAGATAGATAGGTGAGAGTGTGATAAACTGACATTGTGAGAAAGTGACAGTGTGAGAGAGAGTGTGAGAAAGTGACAGTGTGAGAGAGAGAGTGAGATAGTGACAGTGTGAGAGAGAGTGTGAGAAAGTGACAGTGTGTGAGAGAGAGTGAGAAAGTGACGGTGTGAGAGAGAGTTTGAGAAAGTGACAGTGTGTGAGAGAGAGTGAGAAAGTGACGGTGTGAGAGAATGTGTGAGAAAGTGACAGTGTGAGTGAGAGTGTGAGAAAGTGAGAGAGAGAGTGAGAGTGTGAAAGTGACAGGTGAGAGAGAGAGTGAGAAAGTGACAGTGTGAGAGAGAGTGTGAGAAAGTGACAGTGTGAGAGAGAGAGTGAGAAAGTGAGAGAGAGTGAGAGGGAGCAGGGGGTCTCACAGAAGAAGTCGTCGTCCTGGGGCTCCTCCACCTCTGTGTAGACTTGCCTCTCGCGCGGGCGCAGGCCGTTGCGAGAGCGAGCGCTGCGCGACACCGCCACAGCCTGTGCGGAGGCCGCGGCACGGAGGAGCCTGCAGGCAAACACGGCGAGATGTTGACTACCTCTCGTGGTCTACAGGAGGTCGTGGGTTCCATCCCGACTGTATAGTTTACAACATATTACCCTTTTGTATTTTAGATTGTATATTATGGCTAGTTTACATTTTATATTGTACGCTTATTCACAATTTTACATACTTTAGCCCCTTAGTATTAGTTAGACTTTGTAATTTTAGTATAGTTAGACTGTATACCACTTATTCCTACGTGTTGAATGTATGCACCTTCCGGCCATAGTAAATTCCTTGTGTGTGCAAACTTTCATGGCGAATACCTCCCCGTGGTTGCGTGGATTTTCTCCGGGTCCTCCGGTTTTTCCCCTCGACGTTTAGAATAAACGTCACGCGTTGAGAGTATTTGGCTGCTATAAATGTCCACGTAATGATAATGATGATGATAAGTCACTTCGTTGAGCTCTCATTTGTGATAGCCAGGTCGCTTGTGAAAAACAGCTACACAGCTCAGTGCGGCTTACCCTGGTAAAATAAACATCGTTTAGTTAATAGGCTGCATCAGTACCAGCAGCAGCACTGACAGGAGCACATGTAGCAGTAGCATCAACAGCAGTGGCGACTTCCATCAGCACTACAGAAGATTGGGGAGTTCCGGTGAGAATAGAGGGGAGCATGGAGTTCCGGGTGAGAATAGAGGGGAGAGTGGAGTTCCGGTGAGAATAGAGGGAGTGTGGAGTTCTGGTGAGAATAGAGGGGAGTGTGGAGTTCCCGGTGAGAATAGAGGGGAGAGTGGAGTTCCTGTGAGAATAGAGGGGAGAGTGGAGTTCCGGTGAGAATAGAGGGGAGTGTGGAGGGTCCGGTGAGAATAGAGGGGAGTGTGGAGTTCTGGTGAGAATAGAGGGGAGTGTGGAGTTCTGGTGAGAATAGAGGGGGAGTGTGGAGTTCCAATGAGAATAGAGGGGAGTGTGGAGTTCTGGTGAGAATAGAGGGGAGTGTGGAGTTCTGGTGAGAATAGAGGGGAGCGTGGAGTTCTGGTGAGAATAGAGGGGAGTGTGGAGTTCCGGTGGGAATAGAGGGAGTGTGGAGTTCCGGTGGGAATAGAGGGGAGTGTGGAGTTCCGGTGAGAATAGAGGGGAGTGTGGAGTTCTGGTGAGAATAGAGGGGAGTGTGGAGTTCCGATGAGAATAGAGGGGAGTGTGGAGTTCTGGTGAGAATAGAGGGGAGTGTGGAGTTCCGATGAGAATAGAGGGGAGTGCGGAGTTCCGGTGGGAATAGAGGGGAGCGTGGAGTTCTGGTGAGAATAGAGGGGAAGTGTGGAGTTCCGGTGGGAATAGAGGGGAGTGTGGAGTTCCGGTGAGAATAGAGGGGAGTGTGGAGTTCCGGTGGAATAGAGGGGAGTGTGGGAGTTCCGGTGGGAATAGAGGGGAGTGTGGAGTTCCGGTGAGAATAGAGGGAGTGTGGAGTTCTGGTGAGAATAGAGGGGAGTGTGGAGTTCCGATGAGAATAGAGGGGAGTGTGGAGTTCTGGTGAGAATAGAGGAGTGTGGAGTTCTGGTGAGAATAGAGGGGAGTGTGGAGTTCCGGTGAGAATAGAGGGGAGTGTGGAGTTCTGGTGAGAATAGAGGGGAGTGTGGAGTTCCGATGAGAATAGAGGGGGAGTGTGGAGTTCCGTGAGAATAGAGGGGAGTGTGGAGTTCTGGTGAGAATAGAGGGGAGTGTGGAGTTCCGATGAGAATAGAGGGAGTGCGGAGTTCCGTGGGAATAGAGGGAGCGTGGAGTTCTGGTGAGAATAGAGGGGAGTGTGGAGTTCCGGTGGGAATAGAGGGAGTGTGGAGTTCCGGTGGGAATAGAGGGGAGTGTGGAGTTCCGGTGGGAATAGAGGGGAGTGTGGAGTTCCGATGAGAATAGAGGGGAGTGTGGAGTTCGGGTGGGAATAGAGGGGAGTGTGGAGTTCCGGTGAGAATAGAGGGGAGTGTGGAGTTTGGTGGGAATAGAGGGGAGTGTGGAGTTCCGGTGAGAATAGAGGGGAGTGTGGAGTTCTGGTGAGAATAGAGGGGAGTGTGGAGTTCTGGTGAGAATAGAGGGGAGTGTGGAGTTCCGATGGGAATAGAGAGGAGTGTGGAGTTCCGGTGAGAATAGAGGGGAGTGTGGAGTTCCGGTGAGAATAGAGGGGAGTGTGGAGTTCTGGTGAGAATAGAGGGGAGTGTGGAGTTCTGGTGGGAATAGAGGGGAGTGTAGAATTCCGGTGAGAATAGAGGGGAGCGTGGAGTTCTGGTGAGAATAGAGGGCAGTGTGGAGTTCTGGTGAGAATAGAGGAGAGTGTGGAGTTCCGGTGAGAATAGAGGGGAGTGTGGAGTTCTGGTGAGAATAGAGGGGAGTGTGGAGTTCTGGTGGGAATAGAGGGGAGTGTAGAATTCCGGTGAGAATAGAGGGGAGCGTGGAGTTCTGGTGAGAATAAAGGGGAGTGTGGAGTTCTGGTGAGAATAGAGGGGAGTGTGGAGTTCCGGTGAGAATAGAGGGGAGCGTGGAGTTCTGGTGAGAATAGAGGGGAGTGTGGAGTTCTGGTGAGAATAGAGGGGAGTGTGGAATTCCGGTGAGAATAGAGGGGAGTGTGGAGTTCCGGTGGGATTAGAGGGAAGTGTGGAGTTCTGGTGGAAATAGAGGGGAGTGTGGAGTTCCGGTGAGTATAGAGGGGAGTGTGGAGTTCCGGTGAGTATAGAGGGGAGTGTGGAGTTCCGGTGGGATTAGAGGGAAGTGTGGAGTTCTGGTGGAAATAGAGGGGAGTGTGGAGTTCTGGTGGAAATAGAGGGGAGTGTGGAGTTCCGGTGGGAATAGAGGGGAGTGTGGAGTTCTGGTGGGAATAGAGGGGAGTGTGGAGTTTCGGTGAGAATAGAGGGGAGTGTGGAGTTCCGGTTGGAATAGAGGGGAGTGTGGAGTTCTGGTGAGAATAGAGGGGAGTGTGGAGTTCCGATGAGAATAGAGGGGAGTGCGGAGTTCCGGTGGGAATAGAGGGGAGCGTGGAGTTCCGGTGGGAATAGAGGGGAGTTTGGAGTTCCGGTGAGAATAGAGGGGAGTGTGGAATGTTGGTGGGAATAGAGGGGAGTGTGGAGTTCCGGTGAGAATAGAGGGGAGTGTGGAGTTCTGGTGAGAATAGAGGGGAGTGTGGAGTTCTGGTGAGAATAGAGGGGAGTGTGGAGTTCCGGTGGGAATAGAGAGGAGTGTGGAGTTCCGGTGGGAATAGAGGGGAGTGTGGAGTTCCGGTGAGAATAGAGGGGAGTGTGGAGTTCTGGTGAGAATAGAGGGGAGTGTAGAATTCCGGTGAGAATAGAGGGGAGCGTGGAGTTCTGGTGAGAATAGAGGGGAGTGTGGAGTTCCGGTGAGAATAGAGGGGAGTGTGGAGTTCTGGTGAGAATAGAGGGGAGTGTGGAGTTCTGGTGGGAATAGAGGGGAGTGTAGAATTCCGGTGAGAATAGAAGGGAGCGTGGAGTTCTGGTGAGAATAGAGGGGAGTGTGGAGTTCTGGTGAGAATAGAGGGGAGTGTGGAGTTCCGGTGAGAATAGAGGGGAGCGTGGAGTTCTGGTGAGAATAGAGGGGAGTGTGGAGTTCTGGTGAGAATAGAGGGGAGTGTGGGATTCCGGTGAGAATAGAGGGGAGTGTGGAGTTCCGGTGAGTATAGAGGGGAGTGTGGAGTTCCGGTGGGAATAGAGGGAAGTGTGGAGTTCCGGTGGGAATAGAGGGGAGTGTGGAGTTCTGGTGGAAATAGAGGGGAGTGTGGAGTTCCGGTGGGAATAGAGGGGAGTGTGGAGTTCTGGTGGGAATAGAGGGGAGTGTGGAGTTTCGGTGAGAATAGAGGGAAGTGTGGAGTTCCGGTTGGAATAGAGGGGAGTGTGGAGTTCTGGTGAGAATAGAGGGGAGTGTGGAGTTCAGATGAGAATAGAGGGGAGTGTGGAGTTCCGGTGAGAATAGAGGGGAGTGTGGAGTTCTGGTGAGAATAGAGGGGAGTGTGGAGTTCCGATGAGAATAGAGGGGAGTGCGGAGTTCCGGTGGGAATAGAAGGGAGCGTGGAGTTTCTGGTGAGAATAGAGGGGAGTGTGGAGTTCCGGTGGGAATAAAGGGGAGTGTGGAGTTCCGGTGGGAATAGAGGGGAGTGTGGAGTTCCGGTGAGAATAGAGGGGAGTGTGGAGTTCCGGTGGGAATAGAGGGGAGTGTGGAGTTCCGGTGAGAATAGAGGGGAGTGTGGAGTTCCGGTGGGAATAGAGGGGAGTGTGGAGTTCCGGTGAGAATAGAGGGGAGTGTGGAGTTCTGGTGAGAATAGAGGGGAGTGTGGAGTTCCGGTGGGAATAGAGGGGAGTGTGGAGTTCCGGTGAGAATAGAGGGGAGTGTGGAGTTCCGGTGGGAATAGAGGGGAGTGTGGAGTTCCGGTGAGAATAGAGGGGAGTGTGGAGTTCTGGTGGGAAGAGAGGGGAGTGTGGAGTTCCGGTGGGAATAAAGGGGATTGTGGAGTTCCGATGGGAATAGAGGGGAGTGTGGAGTTCCGGTGGGAATAGAGGGGAGTGTGGAGTTCCGGTGGGAATAGAGGGGAGTGTGGAGTTCTGGTGAGAATAGAGGGAGTGTGGAGTTCTGGTGGGAATAGAGGGGAGTGTGGAGTTCCGGTGAGAATAGAGGCGAGCGTGGAGTTCCAGTGGGAATAGAGGGGAGTGTGGAGTTCCGGTGAGAATAGAGGGGAGCGTGGAGTTCTGGTGGGAATAGAGGAGAGTGTGGAGTTCCGGTGAGAATAGAGGGGAGGGTGGAGTTCTGGTGGGAATAGAGGGGAGTGTGGAGTTCTGGTGAGAATAGAGGGGAGTGTGGAGTTCTGGTGGGAATAGAGGGGAGTGTGGAGTTCTGGTGAGAATAGAGGGGAGTGTGGAGTTCCGGTGAGAATAGAGGGGAGTGTGGAGTTCCGGTGAGAATAGAGGGGAGTGTGGAGTTCTGGTGGGAAGAGAGGGGAGTGTGGAGTTCCGGTGGGAATAAAGGGGATTGTGGAGTTCCGATGGGAATAGAGGGGAGTGTGGAGTTCCGGTGGGAATAGAGGGGAGTGTGGAGTTCCGGTGGGAATAGAGGGGAGTGTGGAGTTCTGGTGAGAATAGAGGGGAGTGTGGAGTTCTGGTGGGAATAGAGGGGAGTGTGGAGTTCCGGTGAGAATAGAGGGGAGCGTGGAGTTCCAGTGGGAATAGAGGGGAGTGTGGAGTTCCGGTGAGAATAGAGGGGAGCGTGGAGTTCTGGTGGGAATAGAGGAGAGTGTGGAGTTCCGGTGAGAATAGAGGGGAGGGTGGAGTTCTGGTGGGAATAGAGGGGAGTGTGGAGTTCTGGTGAGAATAGAGGGGAGTGTGGAGTTCTGGTGGGAATAGAGGGGAGTGTGGAGTTCTGGTGAGAATAGAGGGGAGTGTGGAGTTCCGGTGAGAATAGAGGGGAGCGTGGAGTTCCAGTGAGAATAGAGGGGAGCGTGGAGTTGCGATGTGAATATAAATCACCGCTGCAGGCTACGCACCTCCATGTATCCTCTGGAGCGCCACCCTCAGGGCCTCTTTGCAGGCGGTAGCTCTGCGCTCCAGCCTGAACATCGCCATCCTGGCCTTGTGCACCTCCCTCAGCTCAAATCCCCTGGACTCCTCCTCCTGCTGCTGCTGCTCCTCCTCCACGCCCTGCAAGATGCTCCACACGTACTCCAGGGCTTCCGCTTTAGTCTGAGCGGAGGGGGTGGTGGGGTGAGGGGGGCAAAGTTTGTGCGGTGACCAGCGGTGGCTAGGAGATGTTAACTCCCTCGCCTGGTACGTAGGAAGTCGCGGGTTCGATCTCGACCCTGACACCTCATCGGATTCCTCTAGTACAGTATACAGTAAGGGAAAAAAGTATTTGATCCCCTGCTGATTTTGTACGTTTGCCCACTGACAAAGAAGTGATCAGTCTATAATTTGAACGGTAGGTTTATTTGAACAGTGAGAGACAGAATAACAACAACAAAATCCAAAAAAAACGCATGTCAAAATGTTATCAAGTGAATTGCATTTTAATGAGGGAAATACGTATTTGACCCCCTCTCAATCATAAAGATTTCTGGCTCCCAGGTGTCTTTTATACAGGTAACGAGCTGAGATTAGGAGCACACTCTTAAAGGGAGTGCTCCTAATCTCAGCTTGTTACCTGTATAAAAGACACCTGTTCACAGAAACAATCAATTAGATTCCAAACTCTCCACCATGGCCAAGACCAAAGAGCTCTCCAAGGATGTCAGGGACAAGATTGTAGACCTACACAAGACTGGAATGGGCTACAAGGCCATTGCCAAGCAGCTTGGTGAGAACGTGACAACAATTGGTGTGATTATTCGCAAATGGAAGAAACACAAAAGAACTGTCATACTCCCTCGGCCTGGGGCTCCATGCAAGATGTCACCTCGTGGAGTTGCAATGATCATGAGAACGGTGAGGAATCAGCCCAGAACTACACGGGAGGATCTTGTCAATGATCTCAAGGCAGCTGGGACCATAGTCACCAAGAAAACAGTTGGTAACACACTACGCTGTGAAGGACTGAAATCCTGTAGCGCCCGCAAGGTCCTCCTGCTCAAGAAAGCACATATACATGCCCGTCTGAAGTTTGCCAATGAACATCTGAATGATTCAGAGGACAACTGGGTGAAAGTGTTGTGGTCAGATGAGACCAAAATGGAGCTCTTTGGCATCAACTCAACTCGCCCTGTTTGGAGGAGGAGGAATGCTGCCTATGACCCCAAGAACACCATCCCCACCGTCAAACATGGAGGTGGAAACATTATGCTTTGGGGTTGTTTTTCTGATAAGGGGACAGGACAACTTCACCGCATCAAAGGGACGATGGACGGGGCCATGTACCGTCAAATCTTGGGTGAGAACCTCCTTCCCTCAGCCAGCGCATTGAAAATGGGTCGTGGATGGGTATTCTAGCATGACAATGACCCAAAACACACAGCCAAGGCAACAAAGGAGTGGCTCAAGAAGAAGCACATTAAGGTCCTGGAGTGGCCTAGCCAGTCTCCAGACCTTAATCCCATAGAAAATCTATGGAGGGAGCTGAAGGTTCGAGTTGCCAAACGTCAGCCTCGAAACCTTAATGACTTGGAGAAGATCTGCAAAGAGGAGTGGGACAAAATCCCTCCTGAGATGTGTGCAAACCTGGTGGCCAACTACAAGAAACGTCTGACCTCTGTGATTGCCAACAAGGGTTTTGCCACCAAGTACTGTCATGTTTTGCAGAGGGGTCAAATACTTATTTCCCTCATTAAAATGCAAATCAATTTATAAAAAAATTTACATGCGTTTTTCTGGATTTTGTTGTTGTTATTCTGTCTCTCACTGTTCAAATAAACCTACCATTAAAATTATACACTGATCATTTATTTGTCAGTGGGCAAACGTACAAAATCAGCAGGAGATCAAATACTTTTTTCCCTCACTGTATGTATGTTGAATTTCTTTGTAACCGTACGTAGCCAACCTCGCTAATGGGAGGTGCGGCGGAAGGACAACAAACTAAAGACAACAGCAGCAGCAGCAGCTGTAACGAGAGGAGTGCCGTGCGCTGTGCACAGAGACCTTGCGCTTGCTGGGAGCTGCCCTCGCGTGCGACTCTCCCACGGTGGCCCAGCGTGAAGCAGCCCCCTTGCCTCCTCCTGCGTGAGCACACGCACACACGTGAACACATGCACACACGTGATCACACGTGAACACACGTGAACACACGCACGCACGCAGCCGAAACGTCGTGAGAATTATTTTATTTTATTATGTTTTATTTTTATGATTTTATTACTTCCCTTCTATGTGACTTTACCGAAAGAACCAAGAAGATGAAACCCAGCAGTCACGAAAGCTTTAAATCGAAATTTAACCGCCTCTACGGGGAGGGTTTCCACATAACTTTGAGATCCTTCAACAAGCTCCGTGATAAGAAGGCTCAGCTAATCGAGTCTCTCACCTTTCTGAAGAGATGCCGCGACTCTAAGGTAATACCAAACGCATTTACACTAACATCTGCTGCTGTAACTTCTTCTAATGCGAAACGAATTATATATAAGCTCCTAGCTTGGCAGTGTCTCATTCTTCACCTGAAGACGGCTGCTTGCGTTGTAGCCGAAACGTCGTGAGAATTATTTTATTTTATTATGTTTTATTTTTATTATTTTATTACTTCCCTTCTACGTGACTTTACCGAAAGAACCAAGAAGATGAATCCCTGCAGTCACGAAAGCTTTAAATCGAAATCTACAGGGGGTCTCCGTGCGAGTCTACAGGGGGTCTCTGCGTGAGTCTACAGGGGGTCTCTGCGTGAGTCTACAGGGGGTCTCTGTGCGAGTCTACAGGGGTTTCTGTGTGAGTCTACAGGGGGTCTCTGCGTGAGTCTACAGGGTGTCTCTGAGTGAGTCTACAGGGGTCTCTGTGTGAGTCTACAGAGGGTCTCTGCGTGAATCTACAGAGGGTCTCTGCGTCAGTCTCCAGGGGTTGTCTGTGTGAGTCTACAGGGGTCTCTGCGTGAGTCTACAGGGGGTCTCTGTGTGAGTCTACAGGGGATCTCTGTGTGAGTCTACAGGGGGTCTCTGCACGGTCTGCAAGCGCCCTTTTACGTTTGCCTCCACCTCTTCGTCCTCCGTGCATCGCCACCTCCTTCCTCTTCCTCCTCCCCGTCCACTCCTCGTCGGAGTCGCTCGACCGCCCGCACTCCGCTCCATTCCCCCTCACCCTGCGCTTGCCACGTGCGCGCATGAACTCGGGCTGGGCCGGGTTCATCCCTGCGCAAGAAGGCAGTCGGTCATTGTTATTTGTACGTATTGGCGGTACACCGGTGCAGCATAGCAACACACCGGGTCCTCGTAACACAGTCCTGACGATGTGATTATTATCAGAGCGTGTTTGTTTGCGTGATCACCACAAGTACGCGTGGTTAATGCAGTAACTTGATTCCTTGCAAAGGAATAATCTATCTGGTGTTTGAACATATTATCGCCTCCTGTTTTATTGCCAGAAAGGGTAAACCGATTCTTATTTTTCATACTTTGATTCTGGCAAAAAGGTCCCATGATATAGCTGCTCACCCCGAGCTATAGATGCTCTTGACACTGCATTGTCTTTGTACCGGTCGCCTTTTGGTGTTGTTCTCTGGTCTGACACTGGTGAGACTAGGCCATGAAGAAGGCTGTCTCTGGGGTAGACCAATCAGTTTCAAAGACAATGATTAAATATTATCAAATACGTTAAACGCGTGATGTTGATTCTACATGTGGAGCGAAAACCCGGAGGACCAGGAGAAAAACCATCGCGACCACGGGGAGAGTGAACATGCAAACTCCAAATACACAGCAGGCGTCAGGGTCAGGATCGAACACACGACCTCCTGTAGACCAGGAAAGGGAATTCACATCTCACCGGGGAGAGACACACGCAGACTCCAGATATATGACAGGCTTCGTCAGCGTCGGCATCGAAACCACGACCTCCTGTAGACTAGGCGAGGTAGTTAACATCTCACCCGGGAGAGACACACGCAGACTCCAGATATATGACAGGCATCGTCAGGGTCTCCATCGAACCCACGACCTCCTGTAGACCATGAGAGGGAGTTAACATCTCGCCACCATGGCGGTCCATGCATGCCACGCTGCTACGACGTTTTGGTCTCATCATTATAATTACTAACACGGTAGAACGAACACCTCAGCCGTGGCAGACCATTGTTATAATTCAGTGGGCTCACATGACATTGACTTCTCCAAGACAGAGGTTCTCTGCAAGCCATCCGGCTACTATGAGAGATTCGTTCATGAGGCCATCCACATATACAAACACAGAGACAATTTCAACTGAGAAGATGGACTCTGGCTCAGCAATCATTGGAAGGACGTAATAAACCATTTCGGATCTTAACTGATTGTGTTCACGTTTTCTCCTCACGAAATGGAGTCTTTGCTCCGCTGCAAGTCTCCTTCTACCACTCTCCATTGATATATTTCGTTGCTTCCTCTTCGTACCTTTCACGCGACGGTCAATGAGATGGTGTATAGCAGATTGTATAATAATAAATAGTATAACAGTGTAATGTCTAATATAATGTATAAGGTAATATATAGTATCGTAATTGTATAGTGAATATACAGCAGTGTGGTATACAGTAGGGTGTGTAGAATAATACATAGTCTAATATTACAATGCATAGTCTAAGGTAGTGTATAGTAACGCAGTGTATAATTCAATGTTGGGTTGGTCTATGGCAGTGTATAGTACGGGGTATATGCGTGTGATGTAAGAAAAAAGTTTAGCTGGAGGCATATTATTTTTTTTTGCGACATAGAAGTGTAATGTATAACTTACTGTTAGTACCTCAGCTTATTGGAGAGTATATTGAGTATATTGATTACATTGATGTATTTTATATTTTAGTTTTTTATCGGTTCACTATATGATAGTCATTATATAGTGTAGCGTATACCCAGTTACTTAATGTTAATAGCTCAGCTTATTGGAGAGTATATTGAGCACATTGATTACACTGGTCAACAAAAAAAAAGATTTCTGGCCTGGACTTTTGCAGCTGTTTAAGACTAGTTTCAGGGTGCCGATTCCAAATCTGATCTCAGATTTGCTCTATCACATCATTTTTAAATCCTTTATATTAAGTTCGCGTGCTTGCGTGCTTGCTTGCTTAGGACCGTGCAAATCTTTCGGTCGTTTTTTAACCCACTTCCCGTGATCCAATCGAGCTGACATTTTCCACACAGACTCGTTGTGCCAGACAATTATTGTTCGTGAAAAAAAATTCCCAAAATGTTACACTTTTTAGGCAAAAAAAAAAATATTTTACATATATTCAGATAGAACTAATTCATGGCTTTGGCTGAACGTCAGAGTGTAAGAGCCAAGAGCGTAACCCCTCCACAGGCCGTGGCGGAGTAGCGCAGTTGGTAGCGCCCTCGCTTCCCATGCCAAAGGTCGCGGGATCGATCCCCGCGTCCTCCACAGGCGAATATATTTTTAAATCCTTTATATTAAGTTAGCTGCCACGCATATAAAGGATTTATAGTGAAAAACTTTGTTTTTACGGGTTATACTTATATGCTATCGGCATACTCCATTTTCATTGATTTTACCCGAAATTTACTCTGTCACTTATGATTGCAAGTTGTTGCGAGTCAGTGACTGCTTTAGTGTTAAAATATGGTGCTGTATTTTTAGGATAGTGTGTTTATGATATCATTTTATGTAGATATCCACATTTATTTAATATTTTTCTTCTGCAGTTTTCATTGAAAATGCAATATTTCATATCTCAAAAACCTGATGTGATAGACAAAAACTGATGCCAGATTTGGAGTCAGAACCCCAAAATTACCTTAAACCCCTTGGAATACCTTATGCCAGAAAAAGTGTGTTGACCAGTGTTATATTGATAACACTGCTAAATTCCTCTTGATATGTAAATGCCTTTGTCAAGGCGCCCTCCTCCTCTAACCCAGCTTAAATATACGCTGCCAAGCTTGGCGGTGTTCATTGGGACGCTGTCTTTCCGACAGCTCTGTTTCTTCACCTGAGGACGGCTGCTTGTGTTGTAGCCGAAACGTAGTGATAATTATTTTATTATGTTTTATTTTTATTAGTCATGTAGAAGGGAAATAATCAAAATAAAACAAAAAATACAATTATTATGTTTTATTCAATAATAAAAATATAAAAATAAAACATAAAATACAATTATTCTGTTTATTTTTTATTATTTTATTACTTCCCTTCTACGTGACTTTACCGAAAGAACCGAGAAGATTTCGATTTAAAGCTTTCGTGACTGCAGGGATTCATCTTCTTGGTTCTTTCGGTAAAGTCACGTAGAATAATAAAATAATAAAAATAAAACATAATAAAATAATTGTATTATGTTTTATTTTTATTATTTTATTATTTCCATTCTACGTGACTTTACCGAAAGAACCAAGAAGATGAACCAAGAAGATGAATTAGTTTAGTTGCGAAGAGGCTCGGCCTGCCGTACCCACCGAGGTTCAGCAGGACGGCGTGGTTCTGCTTGATGTTCCTGTAGCGCCGCTTCTCGCACTCGGCCAGATCGCTCCACTCGGCCTTGGTGAAGAAGCCTCTGATGTCTCGGAAGTCGCCCATCTCCTGCTGCTGCTGCTGCTGAGGCGCAGAGACACGGAGGGACGAGACGCGGACGACGGTCAGACGCAGTCACGGAGATGGAGTCACATGGAGACAGAGTCACAGGGATACGAGACTAAGATCCCCCGTGTGGCCTTAACAGACTGTCGGGTCAAGCGCTGTGAGCGAGCGGCGCCTATGAAGGCCGGAACGACACACGAGGGGGTGGGTGGCCAGCACCACGCCCGGCCGCCTTTGTCTCCCCAGTGGCGATGTTCACTACACACCGCTACACCAGGAACTCATTTGAGGCTGAGTCGACCTAGGGGAAGAGGCCCAGGACCGGTCAGAGACTCCAGTTCCATTCCCGCTCACGGCCACCACCAACAGCGGTGACGATCATCTGAACCGGTCGTGGACCTCATCCCCTAGGTCGACTCAGCCTCAAATGAGCACCCGGTGTAGCGGTGTGTGAACATCGCCACTGGGGAGACAAAGGCGGCCGGGCGTGGTGCTGGCCACCCACCCCTCGTGTGCCACAGCGCCGGTAGCCTTAGTAGGTGCTGCTCGCTAACAGCCTGTTAGAGGCTACACGGGGGATCTTTGTCTTTGTGGTAAAGTGTGTGAACTCCCACCTCTACCATGACGTACTAGCTCCAGCTTTACCTCCACCTGAGGTAACCTCAGGTTACCTAAGATAGAGGTAACCTTTACCTCAGATGAGGTAACATTACCTCAGGTGAGGTAACTTTACCTTAGGTAGAGGTAAAGTTACCTCTATCCGAGGTAAAGTAACATTACCTCAGGTGAAGTAACTTTACCTCATGTGAGGTAACATTAACTCAGGTAAATGTAACATTTGAGGTAAACCGAACGTATTCACATCACTTCAGCTAATGCCCATATTGTAATATTCTCACGTAGTTAAATCATTAAACACAATTATCGCGTGATTATTACCTCAGGGTAAGGTAATCGGAATGCAATGGAAGGTGAGGTAACTTTACCTCAGGCGACGTAACTTTACCTCGCGGGAGGTAACATCCCCTCAGGTAAATGTAACATTACTTGAGGTAATCCGAACGTATTCACATCACTTCAGCTAATGCTCATATCTTTACGCTAATATCGTAATATCGTCACGTGGTTAAATCGTTAAACACAACGCTCGCGTGACGTCACCACCTCAGTGTCGAGCCGTCGACACTTCACGCGGCAGCCTCGAAGTGCACCCAGCCTGGCACAGGCGCCGTGGTGACGTCACCGTCACTCAGTGGCCAATGGCGGCGGTTGGTGGTGGTGGGGAGTGGGGTGGGGAGGGAGGAGGGGAGTGGGGAGTGGGGGGGCGAGACGCGTGACGTCACCACGCAGTGACGTCATCAGTTTTAAGAGTTTAAATTTTTATTCTGGAAGAATCCGATGAGCTGTGAAGCTCTTTGTCCAGTAGGGGCACGTGGTCAGAACGCCACAACAACAAACACAACACAATAAACACCGTAGCAGTGCAGAGTATAGGAAAGGTAGGCACATGACCAAAACACATCTGTAGGGGCGTGTGAATTGAAGTCTGTAGGACAGTGTGATGTGTAATTTTGTTGGGTCATAGTTTTACCATCCTTGAGGTGCAGGGTTGACGACTGGGATTGGTGTTGTTAGGATTAGCAGTGAGCAGTTGTGACCAGGTGCTGCTGTGTGTAACGATTACAGATAACGCCAGGGGGGGGGGGGGCAGTTTAAGAGCCGGGAGCCGACAGCTTGGGGCTCGCAGTGGCTACAGCGACTATTGGAACGGTCGATGCGGCCTCTGCGTTAAACAGCAGAAGACAGCGGCACAGTCTGGTTCTCCTACAACGCCGCGTGTTAGTTTGAACAACGCCGATTGGATGATATAACGCCGTGAATGATGTGTAGGGGAACACGCTGTTTGTAACGCGGATGCGGATTGGATGCAACGCGAGCGAGCGAACGGAACGAGGTCGCAACGCGAGTAGGAACAAGCGGTTCTCCGTGCGGCTGCCTCGGCGTAGCGGCATCACGCGAGGAGGCATTGGGATGCTGCTGGATGCTGCTTCTAGACGCTACCCACGCGCCTCAGTCGTAGTCCGGCCTCTGTCTCACCCATCATCTCGCGTGTTGTCGCGGACCACGCTTCACCCCCCATAGTTTATATTATTTCTCCACAACGCGGTGTTCTTCAGGAACGCAACAATGACCACCACATCTTCTTGGTTCTTTCGGTAAAGTCACGTAGAATGGAAATAATAAAATAAATAAAATAAACATGATAAAGAAAATGTTTATTTTTATTATTTTATTATTAAATAAAAATAATAATTATAAAACAATGACTTTATTGTTTAAATTTTATTATTTTATTATTTCCATAAAAATAAAAAATAATAAAGTAAATGTTTATTTTATTATTCTATTATTAAATAATAAAATAATAAAAATAAAACAATTACTTTCTTGTTTTATTTTTATTATTTTTATTATTTCCATAAAAATATAACATAATAAAGTAAATGTTTATTTTTATAATTTTATTATTAAATAATAAAACAATACAAATAAAACAATTACTTTATTGTTTTATTTTTATTATTATATTATTTCCATTCTACGTGACTTTACCGAAAGAACCAAGAAGATGAATCCCTGCAGTCACGAAAGAAGATTTAAATCGAAATGACCACCGCGTTACAGGAGAACAACAGATCGTGAACGCGCTTCGACGATTCGTGGCAACGGCAACACAAAGCGCCACGCGCAGTCTCTTGCGACCAGCGGTGTCTGTGATGAAGGTTTTTGTTGTCGTCGCTGCTGCTGCTCCTGGGTTAGATGGCGTTGGATCACAATCCTGGCACATCGCCCGATGAAACCGGTCGCCGTTGTTTGTAATCACCGGCGAAACGTCACCGGCACTCGAATTGTAAATGCTGTTGTGGGTTCACTCTCCCCGACACACAAGCGCTGTGTGTGCTGAAGTTGGTAACCAATTGGCACGTTTCGTTTACGTGACAAACCCTGACTGATTGGCCGTGTCAGGCGATGGTGGTGGGTGGTGGTGGGTTAACGACACAATGTTGATATTTACGAGATCTCTAACCCAACAACAACAACAACAAAAACCAAACCTCTGTCACGGAAAAGTGTTACCGCAGAGCAAGTCGCTCCGACCTCCTGGAGATACCGGTGAAACAGGCTAAAAATTAACCCGTAAAAACAAAGTTTTTCACTATAAATCCTTTATATGCGTGGCGGCTAGAGTCCTCTCGTCCTCTGGCTTGAGATGGCTGCCACCTATGGCTCAGATGGTTGCCTGCCACCATTAAGCAATTGGTAATTAAATACAATTTTTTTTTTCCTAAAAAGTGTAAAATTTTGGTAAAATTTTTTCACGAAAATAAATTGTCACGCACAACGAGTCTGTGTGCAAAATGTCAGCTCGATTGGATCACGGGAAGTCGGTTAAAAAACGACTGAAAGATTTGCACGGTCGTGAGCGCGCAAGCAAGCAAGCAAGTGAACTTAATATAAAGGATTTAAAAATAACCCCTGCCCCGATTAAACCCGGATATAGTTTGGCCCAGGCCAGAGTAGACCCGGGGGATAAAGTGTCCTAGGCTAAACTATACCCGGGGGTTTAAACTAGACTGGTCCAGACCATACCCCCCCTCCAGGGCAGAACATGCCCCATGTGAAAGTTCAAAGGCAATTATCCATACAGAGAACAGCCGACAACGGACTTCAATCGATATCTAAAAAGCGTATAAATGGAAGTAAGAATCTCAATTTGATCAATTGAAGCATTTTTAGGGTTATTATCAGTTTTTCTGGTTGAAGTAATCAAAGTCTATGTGTTTACAGTTATAAATAAAATGTTGGAAAAATTTAGTAATTCATGTGTATATCACAAATACCAGCTATTAAAGCAAATCCTGGAAGGAAAAATCGAAGGGAAAAAACGACCAGGACGGCCAAAAACGACATGGCTCAGTAACATCAAAACATGGCTACAATTAACAACAGCACAAACTCTACACGCCGTGCTAGACCGGGACCAATATCATCGTGAAGTCGCACACGCCGTTAGGCAGCACTAAACAAGAAGATATCGCTCAACACTATTACTATCATGAGGGTATGATTTGGCCTAGAGGGGTATAATTTGGCCTCGGCCATGATACACCCGGGTACAATGTAGCCTAGGCCGCTTGAACCCCGGGTAGACTACGGCCTGTTGCACCGGCACGGGCTGTGTGAGCTGGGCCGCCTTCACAACCAACGAGACGCCGCCGCTGCCAATTGGGACCAAGACGGCAGCGCTGCCTCCACCGGTCCGGTGAGGTCATTCTCAACAGGAGATTTTTGTTTTTCGATTTGAAACTTTCGTGACTGCAGGGATTCATATTGTTGGTTCTTTCGGTAGAGTCACGTAGAAGGGAAGTAATAAAATAATAAAAATAAAAGATAATGAAACAAAATATAATAAAATATTTTATTATATTAAATTATTGTTTTATTTTTATTATTTTATTACTTGCCTTATAAGTGACTTATATAATAATATGTTATATTATTATATTATTTTATTATATCATATTATTTTATTATGTTTTATTCTTATTATTTTATTACTTCCCTTCTACGTGCCTTTACCGAAAGAACCAAGAAGAGATTTTTTTTTCGATTTGAAGATTTCGTGACTACAGGGATTCATATTCTTGGTTCTTTCGGTAAAGTCACGTAGAAGGAAAATAATAAAATGATAAAAATAAAACTATACAATTCTCACGACGTTTCGATTGCAACGCAAGCAATCATCATCAGGTGTGAAAACCACAGCAATATTGTTTTTGTTGTTGTGGGTTTTCATAAACTGATGATTGCTTGTGTTGCAATCGAAACGTCGTGTTAATTTGATTCTTACATTTTTATTATTTTATTATTTCCCTTCTACGTGACTTTACCAAAAGAACCAAGAATACAGTAGATTTTTATTAATCATTTTACTTTTCCAGGTAAGGCCCCCACTGAGCTGTGTAGTAGCGACCTGGCTATCACAAATGACAGCAGCGCACCGAAGTGGCTTATCACGTGACATTTACAGCAGCCAAATACTCTGAACACATGTGGAGATGTTAACTACCTCTCCTGGTATACAGGAGATCGTGTGTTTGATTCCGACCCTGACGCCTGCTGTATATTTTGAGTTTGCGCGTCTCTCTCTCTCCCCGTGGTCGTGTGGATTTTCTCCAGGTCCTCCGGTTTTCCCTCGACATTTAGAATCGAGATCACGCAATCAGAGTATTTGGCCGCTATAAATGTCCACACAATGATAAGCCACTTCGTTGAGCTTTCATTTGTGATGGCCAGGTGGTCGCGTCTGATAAAAGAGCTACTACGTATCCAGTTGGACCTTACTTGGTAGAATCCCAAGATAATGTTTGTTAGTTTAAGTATGTATATATATCATTTTAAACAGAATCACAAACTAACGCTCAACTTTCTTAAACGTGCAAGAGTCAACGCGCGCCACCACCGTGCGACATCACGCGAGCAACCGGGACGACGCAGAAAATCTCTCAACCCTTTCCCGCGTCCGAGACGTCTGCAGAGTTGCAGGGTCGGTGGGTGTCACCGTTCACGGGGTGGGTGTCACCGTTCACAGGGTGGGTGTCACAAGGGTGGCACAGTCGGGTTTTTTACAATCGGGTTTAATTGTCTTTTTATATTAAACCCGATCATCTAAGATTGAGAGAAATCCGGTTTCATTGGTTCTAATTGCAGAACCGCACTTCTCAACGATGGGCTTCATCCATTCCAAGCTAAGGAACTCACTGGCGCCCACGATTGTGGAGAAGCTCGTGTTCATTAAGACCAACCTGCCCGCCGCATTCTACGACTACCCCGTGCCCGACGGCCCCGAGTACCATAGCAGCACCGACGAGGAAGCAGCCTAAGCCTATCAGAGTTTCGTATTCATTAAACCAGGTTTTAATTCCCCGAAATCGGGTTTAATTGTGTTAAAGAAAAAACCCGATGCCTGCAGCTGGAAAAATCGGGTTTTTTCCACCCATGGGGTGTCACCGTTCACGGGGTGGGTGTCACCGTTCACGGGGTGGGTGTCACCGTTCACGGGGTGGGGGTCACAGGTCACGGGGTGGCTGTCACCGTTCACCGCAGCAGTGGCAGCAGCAGCAGCAGCACTGCTGTTGTTGTTATAAAGACGTCGTTGCTCACCGCAGAGAAGCGTAGCGACACGACCGCCGCCACTCTGCGCTAGCCGGCGCGAAAACTGTGCCACACTCCCTGCCCCGCGTGGCCCTGTGGGAGCCTCGGTACCGATAATGTTGCTTTAGTTTTTACTGCGTTTTGTTATTCCGACGACGACGTTCACGCACGGCGCGCGGCGTCGTCGCGACGGCAAAGGGTTAAGTTCACGCTGGGAACATTTTCAACGGGGGAGGCAGCAACAACACGCAGGGTGATCCAAGTGCAGATGCCCCAATCATACCTACACCCCCCTCCCCCAACGCCCTCTCGGAATATTTTTTCAGACCGCAGGAATCCGATGAGCTATGAAGCTCTTCGCAGATCTCCAGCCGTTCCACAGATGTCCTCTCCTAACACCCCCCCCCACCTCCTCCCCGTAGCTTTCCTCTCAGCGGCAAAGTGAATATCGCGCAAGCGATGGCTCAGGGCTACGGGACTGAGTGCACGGAGATTTGTGAGCGGATGCCACCTTCGTCATCGGCCGCGGTTCAGTCTACCGCTGGATGGGTACGTACTGTACGTACTGTACGTACGTCGCACGGGGCAGGGCTACGAGACGGCACGCGGTGCGCATGGAGACCGGCGGGAGACGTGCAGACTGGGGTATCTGTAGGTGGATCGCCCTGCGGTGTCCCCCTCTAGGGTAACAACAGTGCAGCTCTGCACGGGGGACTCTGCACACTCACACACACAGGGACCCCCAGGTGATGGGGGTGGGGGGGGACACGTGCAGTGGTTGGGACCTAGAACTCCGCACTTGCAATCGAGGGGTGGCCAGGTCGGTTTAATCTCCCACCCCCCACAGAGTGTGAGGCAGGTGTAGGAGGGTCCGTAGGTTTCCGTGTTCACATTCAAAATCAGTTTCAAGAGTGGCACAGCCTCGGCTAGTCACGTGGCCTGTTGTTTAAAACTAATTCACAGCTCGGCGCTGTGCGCGTTTTGCTCAGGATGGCTGACTTTTCTGTTTCCACGGGAATGAGAAAATGCATTCTGGCCGGTGTGTGTTCTCTGGTGCCGGCAAAGACTGGATGGGTCTGCAAACACCTTCTCACACACGGTGCACTTGAACGGCTTTTCTCCCGTGTGTGTTCTCTGGTGCCTGTGAAGATCTGATAGCTGTGCAAACGCCTTCTCACACACAGTGCACTTGAACGGCTTCTCTCCCGTGTGTGTTCTCTGGTGGCTGTGAAGATGTTGTAAATGTGCAAATGCCTTCTCACACACGGTGCACTTGAACGGCTTCTCTCCCGTGTGTGTTCTCTGGTGGCTGTGAAGATGTTGTAAATGTGCAAATGCCTTCTCACACACGGTGCACTTGAACGGCTTCTCTCCCGTGTGTGTTCTCTGGTGCTTCTTCAAGGTACTCTTGTAGTCTGTGCTGTATGGACATTGGTCACACTGATGACTTTTGTTACTGGGCTTAGTGGGGTGTCTGCTCTGCACGTGATACTGTAGACTCGAGCGGCAGATGAACTGACGGTTGCAGGCAGGACACGGCAGCCTTGTGACCTCCACACCCACTCCACCTGCGTCATCCCAGAGGAACAAGACACACGCGCACACACCAACATCTAGACATGAACACTCTTGCACACGTGTGTGTATACACAAAGGTAAAGGTTTCCCACAGCCATATCAGACTGTTGGGCAAGTGCTGTTTGCGAGTACCTATGAAGGCCGGCATGGCACACGAGGGAGTAGGTGGCCAACACCAGGCCCGGCCGCCTTTGTCTCTCCAGTGGCGATGTTTCCACGTTTAAGCTAGGTACTCATTTGAGGCTGAGTCAGCCTAGGGGAGGCCTAAATATTCACCACTGACGTTGGCCGTGAGTGGGAATCGAACTCAGGTGGCCGGGTTCGTAGTGCAGTGGGCTCCATTATATATACACACAAAGACAAAGAACCCCCATATAGCCTGTATATACTTTTGGGACAAGTGCTGTTATGGGCACCAATGAAAGCCAACACGGCACACGAGTGGGAGGGTGGCCAGCACCACACATAGCCGCCTTTGTCTCCCCAGTGGCGATGTTTACTACTACACACCACACCAGTTACTCACTTCCACCTTATCAGTGTGGCTGGTGCCTATCATCTCTGGTGAGTGGTGGCTGTCATCTCTGGTGAGTGGTGGCTACCAACTCTGGTGAGATGTGGCTATCATCTCTGGTGAGTGGTGGCTATCATCTCTAGTGAGTGGTGGCTATCATCTCTGGTGAGTGGTAGCTACATCCACATCTCTGGTGAGATGTCGCTATCATCTCTGGTGAATGGTAGCTATCATCTCTACTGAGTGGTGGCTATCGTCTCTGGTGAGTAGTGGCTATCGTCTCTCGTAAGTGGTGGCTGCCATCTCTGGTGAGTGGTGGCTATCATTTCTGGTGCGTGGTGGCTATCATCTCTGGTGAGTGGTGGCTATCATCTCTGGTGAGTGGTGGCTATCGTCTCTCGTGAGTGGTGGCTATCATCTCTGGTGAGTGGTGGCTATAGTCTGGTGAGCAGTGGTGAGTCTCTGGTGAGCAGTGCTCACGGTGTTCCTCGCTTGGTGGAGGCTGCACGGGCTGCAGGTCTCTGGCGGTGGCCCTAGGAGCCATCTCGCTGCTGCTGCTGCTGCGGCGTCGCGAGGGCCCGGCCTCGCAGGCGATGCCCAGCTCCTGGGCGAACTCCTCGCCGTACCAGACCAGCAGCTCAGAGCCGGGCCCCACGGCACGGAATGTGCGGTAGTAAATCTGCCCCCGGTGCTGGAAGGCCACCAGGTTCTGCTCCTGCTCATTCCTCGCGCAGTTGACGAACCTGCGCGGGCAGACGCGGGGGCGGGGTGGGCGCCGTTAGCGAGCGCCTATTAAGGGCCGGCACTGGGCGCTACGTGGGGGTGGTGTGGCTGGAACCACGCTCCGTACCGGGTGCTCATTTGATGCCGAGTCGACCAAGGGGAGGCCCAGGGTTGGTCTCTGTGTGTAGTGGGTCTGGTCTCTGTGTGTAGTGGTTCTTGTCTCTGTGTGTGGTGGTTCTGGTCTCTATGTGTAGTGGTTCTGGTCTCTGTGTGTGGTGGTTCTTGTCTCTGTGTGTGGTGGTTCTGGTTTCTGTGTGTGGTGGTTCTGGTCTCTGTGTGTGGTGGTTCTGGTCTCTGTGTGTAGTGGTTCTGGTCTCTGTGTGTGCTGGTTCTTGTCTCTGTGTGTAGTGGTTCTGGTCTCTGTGTGTGCTGGTTCTGGTCTCTGTGTGTAGTGGTTCTGGTCTCTGTGTGTGGTGTTTCTGGTCTCTGTGTGTAGTGGTTCTGGTCTGTGTGTGCTGGTTCTTGTCTCTGTGTGTGGTGGTTCTGGTCTCTGTGTGTAGTGGTTCTGGTTTCTGTGTGTAGTGGTTCTGGTCTCTGTGTGTAGTGGTTCTGGTCTCTGTGTGAAGTGGTTCTTGTCTCTGTGTGTAGTGGTTCTGGTCTCTGTGTGTAGTGGTTCTGGTCTCTGTGTGTAGTGGTTCTGGTCTCTGTGTGTAGTGGTTCTGGTCTCTGTGTGTGGTGGTTCTGGTCTCTGTGTGTGGTGGTTCTGGTCTCTGTGTGTAGTGGTTCTGGTCTCTGTGTAGTGGTCCTTCAGACAATAATCACCTCATCCAGTTTGATTTAGATTCATCCTGAGCATCAACATATTCACGATCCTTTTTGTTTTTGTAAATCTGAAACACACACGCACACGAGCGGATCCACGGATAATTAATGTCAGTTGGACTGTAAGTTGAACTTCTTTCGTACCGCACGTAGCCAACCATGCTGATCGGAGGTGCGGGGGAAGGACAACAAACTAAACACTAAAAGCAGTTCTAAAGAAATGCATTTTCAATCTACAAGATTTTAAAGTGCATAGCTCCCAGTGGCTTCCTAACATTGGAAGGAAGAACCTTCCAGACGGCCGCAGAAGTGCATCTGTAAGCGCCGCGCCATGCGGTGACCACCGTCTTTGCTGTGTGTTACAAGTTCAAATAATTACGTTAATTTTTGGGTCTCTCTGTGATTCTGGGGGTCTTTGGGTGAGTCTCTAGGTCTCTGTACGAGTCTCTGGGTCTCTGTGCGAGTCTCTAGGGTATCTGTGCGACTCTGGGTCTCTGTGTGAGACTGTGGGTCTCTGTGCGATTCTCTTGGTCTCTGTGCGAGTCTCTGGGTCTCTGTGTGAGACTGTGGATCTCTCTGTGCGATTCTCTGAGCATCTGTGTGAGTATCTGGGTCTCTCTGTGTGAGTCTCTGGGTCTCTGTGTGAGTCTGTGTGTCCCACTGTGAGTCTCTGGGTCTCTGTTCAAGTCTCTAGGTCTCTGTGCAAGTCTGTGGGTCTCTCTATGCGAGTCTCTGGGTCTCTGTGCAAAGTCTCTGGGTCTCTCTGTGCCAGTCTCTGGGTCTCTGTGTGAGTCTGTGGGTGACTGTGTGAGGCTATGGGTCTCTGTGCGAGTCTATGGGTCTCTGTGTGAATCTATGGGTCTCTGTGCGAGTCTATAGGTCTCTGTGCGAGTCTATGGGTCTCTGTGCGAGTCTATGGGTCTCTGTGTGAGTCTATGGGTTTCTGTGCGAGTCTATGGGTCTCTGTGTGAGTCTATGGGTCTCTGTGAGTCTCTGGGTCTCTCTGTGCCAGTCTCTAGATCTCTGTGTAAGTCTGTGGGTGACTGTGTGAGGCTATGGGTTTCTCTGCATCTCCTTCACGAGCCTCCTCTCCACACACACGATGATGATGTAGGAATAGGAGGAGGCTGCAGCAGTAGCAGCAGCAGCTCACCAGCCAGCAGTACTCGCTCACGGGGTTCTCCTCAGACACCTCTCCCTGGTAGGGCCCAAAAATCACCCCCTTGGGCAGCTTCTTCCTGTTGCTCCACACCCCGAGGCCGGCGCCGGCGATGGAGGAGGCGCCGACGGTGAGGCCCTGGGGCAGGCTGAGCCGGGCCCTGTTGGCCACTCCCGGGGCCACGGCCGCGTCTGCAATGAACTCTGGCGGGCCGTGCACGGAGCACTCCCCCAGGTAGAAATCCCTGCACAGCTCGCAGACTGAGAGCCACAGCAGCAGCAGCAGGAGGAGGGCGAACCGCAGTAGCAACAGCAGCAGCAGCAGTGGCACTGTGAGAGAGTGAGAGGGTGAGGAGCGCTCCAGACAGATGCCTCCTTTCCTCCCTCTCTGCATTGTGAACTTCTTTAGCTCGCTCATAGGAGATGTAAACCCTGTCACCCTCCCTGCTCCCTCCCTGCATCCCTGAGTGAGGGAGCAAAAGACAGGGAGGTAAGTGAGAGTGCGAGAAAGGGAGCGTGTGAGAGGGAGGGAAAGGGAGAGAGAGTGAGAGGGAGCAGGTGGAATATATCGAGTGAGAGCGCGGGAGCAATAGAGAGAGATAGGAGAGAGTGTGAGAAAGTTAGAGTAAGGGGCCGTCCATAAATGACTTCATGCACCTAGGGGGGTGGGGGGGTCAGACATTTGTGACGATGTGTGAGGAACCACAGACAACACGTTCTACTTAATTAAATACTTTTTAATAAATGTTTTCTCCTACAACATCAGACTGCAGTGCCACATTAAATATGCACTACAATGACAATAGTTTGAAGCGATTTTAAGCATATTAAATGAGCTTTGTGACGTCACATTTGAGGGGGGGGTCTGACTTTTTGTGATGTCGTGTGATGGGGGGGAGGGGGGTCCAAAATCGCGTGACGCCATTAATGGACGGCCCTAAGAGAGTGTGAGAAAGTGACAGTGTGAGAGAGAGTGTGAGAAAGTGACAGTGTGAGAGAGAGTGTGAGAAAGTGACAGTGTGAGAGAGAGTGTGAGAAAGTGACAGTGTGAGAGAGAGTGTGAGAAAGTGACAGTGTGAGAGAGAGTGTGAGAAAGTGACAGTGTGAGAGAGAGTGTGAGAAAGTGACGGTGTGAGAGAGAGTGTGAGAAAGTGACAGTGTGAGAGAGAGAGAGTGAGAAAGTGACAGTGTGAGAGAGAGTGTGAGAAAGTGACAGTGTGAGAGAGAGTGTGAGAAAGTGACAGTGAGAGAGAGAGTGAGAAAGTGACGGTGTGAGAGAGAGTGTGAGAAAGTGACAGTGAGAGAGAGAGTGTGAGAAAGTGACAGTGAGAGAGAGAGTGTGAGAAAGTGACAGTGTGAGAGAGAGAGTGAGAAAGTGAGAGAGAGAGTGAGAGGGAGCAGGGGGTCTCACAGAAGAAGTCGTCGTCCTGGGGCTCCTCCACCTCTGTGTAGACTTTCCTCTCGCGCGGGCGCAGGCCGTAGCGAGAGCGAGCGCTGCGCGACACCGCCACAGCCTGGGCGGAGGCCGGCGGCACGGAGGAGCCTGCAGGCAAACACGGCGAGATGTTGACTACCTCTCGTGGTATACGGGAGGTCGTGGGTTCCATCCCGACCCTGATGAAGCCTGCTGTATATTTGGAGTCTGCGTGTCTCTCTCTCCTCCGTGGCGAGATGTTAACTCCCTCGCATGGTCTACAGGAGGTCGTGGGTTCCATCCCGACTGTATAGTTTACAACATGTTACCCTATTTGTATTTTTGTATTTTTAGATTGTATATTATGGCTAGTTTACATTTTATATTGTACACTTATTCACAATTTTACATACTTTAGCCCCTTAGTATTAGTTAGACTTTGTAATTTTAGTATAGTTTGACTGTATACCACTCATTTCAGTTTTAAGATTCCTACATGTTGAATGTATGCACCTTCCGGCCATAGTAAATTCCTTGTCTGTGCAAACTTTCATGGCGAATACCTCCCCGTGGTTGCGTGGATTTTTCTCCGGGTCCTTCGTTTTTTTCCCTCGACATATAGAACCAACGTCATGCGTTGAGAATATTTGGCTGCTATAAATGTCCACGTAATGACGATGATGACAAGTCACTTCGTTGAGCTCTTATTTGTGATAGCCAGTCGCTTCTGAAAAACAGCTACACAGCTCAGTGGGGCACACCCTGGTTGCTAATCCTGCATAATGCACGGGCATAAGTAGTATTAATCACATACCTGCATTTCCCATATCCCCTCCCTTTGATGCTGCTAGTCCTGCATAATGCAGGGGCATAAGTAGTACTAATCACATACCTGCATTTCCCATATCCCCTCCCTTTGATGCTGCTAATCCTGCATAATGCACGGGCATGAGTAGTACTAATCACATACCTGCATTTCCCATAAATATGCTAAATGCCTCTTGATATGCATATTCTTTTGTCAAGGCGCTCTTTTCCCCCCTTCCAACCCAGCTTATATATATGCTCCAAGCACGTGTGCTGTATCATTCAGACGCTGTCGCCTCGACAGACCTGGTTTTCACCTGAGGACGGCTGCTTGCGTTGTGGCCGAAACGTCGTGAGAATTGTTTTGTTATGTTTTATTTTTATTATTTTATTACTTCCCTTCTACGTGACTTTACCGAAAGAACCAATAAGAAAAATAAACATCGTTTAGTTCATAGGCTGCATCAGTACCAGCAGCAGCCCTGACAGGAGCACATGTAGCAGTAGCATCAACAGCAGTGGCGACTTCCATCAGCACTAACAGAAGATTGCGGAGTTCCGGTGAGAATAGAGGGGAGCGTGGAGTTCCGGTGAGAATAGAGGGGAGTGTGGAGTTCCGGTGGGAATAGAGGGGAGTGTGGAGTTCCGGTGGGAATAGAGGGGAGTGTGGAGTTCTGGTGAGAATAGAGGGGAGTGTGGAGTTCTGGTGGGTATAGAGGGGAGTGTAGAATTCCGGTGAGAATAGAGGGGAGTGTGGGGTTCCGGTGAGAATAGAGGGGAGCGTGGAGTTCTGGTGAGAATAGAGGGGAGTGTGGAGTTCCGGTGAGAATAGAGGGGAGTGTGGAGTTGCGGTGGGAATAGAAATCACCGCTGCAGGCTACGCACCTCCACGTATCCTCTGGAGCGCCACCCTCAGGGCCTCCTTGCAGGCGGTGGCTCTGCGCTCCAGCCTGAACATCGCCATCCTGGCCTTGTGCACCTCCCTCAGCTCAAATCCCCTGAACTCCTCCTCCTGCTGCTCCTCCTCCTCCACGCCCTGCAAGATGCTCCACACGTACTCCAGGGCTTCCGCTTTAGTCTGAGCGGAGGGGGCGGTGGGGTGAGGGGGCGGAGGGGGTGTGGGGGCGGAGTTGGTGCGGTGACCAGCGGTGGCTAGGAGATGTTAACTCCCTCGCCTGGTACGCAGGAGGTCGCGGGTTCCATCTCGACCCTGACACCTCATCGGATTCCTCCAGTACAATACATATTTTAATTCTGATATTCTGAATCTGTAAATCTGATTCCATACATCAAGCAGAACCATGCCGTCATGCTGAACCTCGGTGGGTATGGCAGGCCATGCCTCTTCACAACTCAACTAATTAATAAACTAATTATAATAATGTAGTGGACACCGTGACGACAGAGACAGTTGAAGTAGAGGCAACCCATATTTATTAACTCTGAGCCCGTTACAGCTTCACACTTGAAGAGGTAACGGCCTCTTCACCCGTTCTCTCAAGGGAGCTAACTCCCCAAGCTAACTCACCGACTCCCCACCAATACTACGACCCTCCTCTCAAGGAGACTACCTGACCTGGCCCAGCCAAGGCACAGGTCCCGACCACCAGCCACACGAATCCGGCCCTTACAAGGACATCAGCCTTCGCGGCTCTGGGGTCGCACCACTGGCTTGCTCTGCCCGGCCTTTAGAAGGACAGCGGGTCAGAGGAGTCCCAGGGTCTAGCTAGCTGGACTTCAGCTGGTTCTTCGTCCTTGGCTTGTTCGAACTAACTCTCTCCTCTCAGAGTCTCGCCTTTTATACGATTCCCCACTGAGGGGCGGGGTTCTGTGGGATCACACACACCCCACAGCCCCCTCCCCTCGGGAGGGGCCCCGGCTAGGGATATCACAACCGCCCCGCACAGGTAAGTAATGGGAGTTAACCGGAGCTGGTGTGCGCGCGTTCCAATACCACCACCACCACAATAATGACGCACGTCTCTGGTATAATTATATAGAAATTACTTTTATAACACAGACCAGTGGAACATTTTTTTGTACTTTTCGTAACAGCTATTTTCATTGGAGTATATGACAGGTGAGGCTCTGCCTCGCCCGTCTCCCCTGACCGCACGTCCCTGGTATAGCAGTGTCTAGTAGTATGTATGTACGTTGAATGTCTTTGTCACCGTACGTAGCCAACCTCGCTAATGGGAGGTGCGGGGGAAGGACAACAAACTAAAGACAACAGCAGCAGCAGCTGTAACGAGAGGAGTGCCGTGCGCTGTGCACAGAGACCTTGCGCTTGCTGGAAGCTGCCCTCAGCGTGAGACTCTCCCACGGTGGCCCAGCGTGAAGCAGCCCCCTTGCCTCCTCCTGCGTGAACACACGCACACACGTGAACACACGCACACACGTGAACACACGCACACACGTGAACACACGCACACACGTGAACACACGTGTGAACACACGGACACGCATGAACATATGCAAGGACAAAGCTCCCCCGTATAGCCTTAACAGACTGTAGGGGCAAGTGCTGTTAGTGAGCACCTATGAAGGCCAGAACGGTACACGAGGGGGTGGGTGGCCAGCACCACGCCCGACCGTCTTTGTCTCCCCAGTGGTGATGTTTACACACCGCACCAGGTACTCAGTTGAGGCTGAGCCGACATAGGGGAGGCACAGGACCGGTTCAAATAATCGTCACTGGTGTTGACCGTGAGCGGGAATCGAACCCGGGTCGCCGGGTTCATAGCGCAGCGCGCTAACCGCTACACTACCGCTCCCCATATGCACACGCGTTAACACACGCACACACGTGTGAACACACGGAAATGCATTAACACACACACACACGTGTGAACACACCCACACGCGTATTTACGCATGCAAACATTTACTCACTCACATATTTACCAAAAAGTCAATGATCTCCCCTGTGCCGCCTTAACAGACTGTTGTCACAGGACAGAACCAGGTGCCATGCCATGGGTTGACTGTTGTGCCAGGCTAGGTGCAGGTCACGAGACGGACCCTGCAGGTGCCATAGGTTTACTGAGATGACTGCCAGATGCACCACCTGTGCCCGCGACTGTGCCAACTCGGTCCACAATTAAAAAGATGCCCCGTGTAGCCTTCACAGACTGTTGCGGTCAAGTGCTGTCAGCAAGCAGCATCTACGAAGGCCAGCACGGCACACGGGGGGATGGGCAGCTAGCAACACGCCCGACCGTCTTTGTCTCCCCAGTTGTGATGTTTACTACACACCACTGCACCGGGTACTCATTTTGACGCTGAGTCAACCTAGGGGAGGCTCAGGACCGGTTCGGATCGTCGTCACTGGTGTTGGCCGTGAGCGGGCATTTAACTTGGTTCCGCTGGTGATTACAACCAGCTTCATCAAGCGAGTCTACAGGGGTCTCTGCGTGAGTCTACAGGGGGTCTCTGTGTGAGTCTACAGGGGTCTCTGCGTGAGTCTACAGGGGGTCTCTGTGAGTCTACAGGGGTCTCTGTGTGAGTCTACAGGGGTCTTTGTGTGAGTCTTCAGGGGGTCTCTGTGTGAGTCTACAGGGGGTTTCTGTGTGAGTCTACAGGGGTCTCTGCGTGAGTCTACAGGGGGTCTCTGTGTGAGTCTACAGGGGGTTTCTGTGTGAGTCTACAGGGGGTCTCTGTGTGAGTCTACAGGGGGTCTCTGTGTGAGTCTACAGGGGTCTATGTGAGTCTACAGGGGGTCTCTGTGTGAGTCTACAGGGGTCTCTGCGTGAGTCTACAGGGGTTCTCTGTGTGAGTCTACAGGGGGTCTCTGTGTGAGTCTACAGGGGGTCTCTGCGTGAGTCTACAGGGGATCTCTGCATGAGTCTACAGGGGGTCTCTGCGTAAGTCTACAGGGGTCTCTGTGTGAGTCTACAGGGGTCTCTGCGTGAGTCTACAGGGGTCTCTGTGTGAGTCTACAGGGGGTCTCTGCGTGAGTCTACAGGGGGTTTCTGTGTGAGTCTACAGGGGTCTCTGCGTGAGTCTACAGGGGGTCTCTGTGTGAGTCTACAGGGGGTTTCTGTGTGAGTCTACAGGGGTCTCTGTGTGAGTCTACAGGGGGTCTCTGTGTGAGTCTACAGGGGGTCTCTGCGTGAGTCTACAGGGGGTCTCTGTGGGAGTCTACAGGGGGTCTCTGTGTGAGTCTACAGGGGGTCTCTGCGTGAGTCTACAGGGGGTCTCTGCGTGAGTCTACAGAGGGTCTCTGTGTGAGTCTACAGGGGGTCTCTGTGTTAGTCTACAGGGGGTATCTGTGTGAGTCTATAGGGGTCTCTGCGTGAGTCTACAGGGGGTCTCTGCGTGAGTCTACAGGGGGTCTCTGCGTGAGTCTACAGGGGGTCTCTGTGTGAGTCTACAGGGGGTCTCTGCGTGAGTCGAGAGGGGGTCTCTGTGTGAGTCTACAGGGGTCTCTGTGTGAGTCTACAGGGGTCTCTGTGTGATTCTACACAGGGTCTCTTTGTGAGTCTTCAGGGGGTTTCTGCGTGAGTATACAGGGGGCCTCTGTGTGAGTCTACAGGGGTCTCTGTGTGAGTCTACAGGGGGTCTCTGTGTGAGTCTACAGGGGGTCTCTGCACGGTCTGCAAGCGCCCTTTTACGTTTGCCTCTTCGTCCTCCGTGCATCGCCACCTCCTTCCTCTTCCTCCTCCCCGTCCACTCCTCGTCGGAGTCGCTCGACCGCCCGCACTCCGCTCTATTCCCCCTCGCCCTGCGCTTGCCGCGTGCGCGCATGAACTCGGGCTGGGCCGGGTTCATCCCTGCGCAAGGAGGCAGTCGGTCATTGTTATTTGTACGTATTGGCAGTACACCCGTGCAGCATAGCAACACACCGGGTCCTCGTAACACAGTCCTGACGATGTGATTACTATCAGAGCGTGTTTGTTTGCGTGTTCAACACAAGTACGCGTGGTTAATGCAGTAACTTGATTCCTTGCAAAAAGGAATCATCTATTTGGTGTGTGAACATCTTAACAGCTCCTGTTTTATTGCCAGAAAGGGTAAAACCGATTCCTATTTTTTATACTTTGATTCTGGCAAAAAGGTCCAATGATATAGCTACTCACCCCGAGCTATAAATGCTCTTGACACTGCATTGTCTTTGTACTGGTCGCCTTTTGGTGTTGTTCTCTGGTCTGACACTGGTGAGACTAGGCCATGAAGAAGGCTGTCTCTGGGGTAGACCAATCAGTATCAAAGACAATGATTAAATGTTATCAGAGAGTGTTTGTTTGCGTGTTCAGTACGCGTGGTTAATGCAGTAACCTGATTCCTTGCAAAAGCTATAATCTATCTGGTGTTTGAACATCTTAACACCTCCTGTTTCATTCCCATAAAGAGTAAAACCGATTCTTATTTTTCATAGTCCCGACGATGTCGCCGTTGCCCCTTGAGTGAGCTGCAGGACTCTCCATCAGAAGTTGCACTCAGATTCAGCAGCCGCGTCCCCCATTCCGAACGTGCGGTGGCGACACCACGAGTCGTATCGAGGCACCGTCCGACCGAGTCTCTAGGGGCACGAGGAGTCCAATCTTGCCACTGGAGCACGGAGCAGCCGATCGTCATCAGACTGGGCGCCGCTGTACGGCAACAGACTGCGAAGCTTCGTGTTCAGTGCTGCTCATGTCACGTTCCGTCTTCCCACCGCTTTGGCATCACGACAACTGATTTTGACGCACCACCACCACCCCAAAATATCCTTCTGTCTGGGGTCTCGAATCGCGAGGAAATAAATAACTTTTGCCAAAAATGTGATGATTATTTCATACAGCGCAACGGTGTACCGCTACTACGTTCATTTATATTATTTGGCTGCTACAATAACTCCAAGCAATACAGTAAACACGATAGGAGTGCAAAGTATAGAAAAGGTAAACAAATTACACACACACAAAATACATTTTTTTGTAAATATTCTTTGGTTCTTTCGGCAAAGTCACGTAGATAGAAAAATAAAGTGAATAAAAATAATCAAAAACCACAAAAACGTTCATCCTCACTGATGTTGCTGACTGGTATCTTAGCGCTTTTGAGGGTTGCAGCAATTTCAGATCTTGTAACGTCTGCAGCGATGCGCCCCAAACCCTTAAGAGCGACATCGACCTGGGCAATAACGTCATCCACTGGAATGTGTTTGGGGGTGACTGAGAAGTTCAACCCTTTAGCCAAAACCGACTTTAGACCATCGCACATTGGGCTATTACTCAGATTAATAACAACCTTGTCAACGTCTAACCTTTTAACGTGTGGATCTGGTTTCTTGTTAGAAAGGAGGTTGAACTCGAAAATCAGATCTTTACATTTCGCTGACATTGTAGTGGCTGATTAAGCGGTCATGTTATCTACATGTTCCCAATCAGATGTCGACATTTTTCCCGTCAATGTTAAGTGTGATTTCAAGAGTGTCTTGTCTACATGATCTAGTTCAGTATGGAGCAGTCTAATTCTCTCTGAGATCAGGGCCAAGCTCGCCCTGAACAAAATTCGTCTGGCATTGGAAGATGTGACTGCAGCAGAAATCAGTGTCAATGAGATCGGTATTACGTTAGAGTCACGGCATCTCTTCAGAAATGTGAGTGACTCGATCAGATGAACTTTCTTGTCACGGAGATTGTTAAAAGATCTCATGGTTATGTGGAAACCCTCCCAATAGAGGCAGTTCAAATGATACAAATTAAGTGAATAAAAAATTATAAAAATAAGACACTAATTAGACTGCTCCATAAAAAAAACACTAATGTATACATTTCAATTTAAAGCTTTCGTGACTGCAGGGATTCATCTTCTTGGTTCTTTCGGTAAAGTCACGTAGAAGGGAAATAATAAAATATTAAAAAGAAAACATTAAAATTGTATTTTAATAATTGTATTTTATGTTTTTTTCCCTTCTATGTGACTTTACCGAAAGAACCAAGAAGACTAATTTATAACTCAAAAGTTTTGATTATACATGAGTGCTTTATCATTTTTATTATTCACTTTATTTTTATTTTAGTTTTTCTATCTACGTCACTTTATCGAAAGAACCAAAGAATATGAATTCCTGCAGTCACGAAAGTTTTAAGTCAAAATAAACTATTTTTGTAAATGTTGTGGGTTTACTCTCCAACATTATGAATCCGTAGGTAAAAAATAAAATTTAAATTAATAAAAGTACTTTTATAAATTTTAATTTTACTTTGATTAATTTTAATTTTATTTTTTACCTACGTGACTAGAATTATGAATCCGATGAGCTATGAAGCTCTTTTTCATAGATGTCCCATAGGGGGCACGGGGTCAGAAAGTTACAACACAAAACACAAACACGATAGGCGTGCAAAGTAGAGTAAAGGTAAACAAATCATTAAACTAAAACTAAATCTATTTTTACTTCACCAGGTGAAGTCCACTGAGCTATTGGCTCCTTCTTCAGAAGCGACCTGGCTGCCACAAATGACAGCTCAACCAAGTGGCTTACCACGTGGACATGTATAGCAGCAGACAAATACTCTAAACGCGTGATGTTGATTCTACAAGTGGAGCAAAAACCCGGAGGACCGGGATCTAACCCACGACCTCCTGTAGACCATGAGAGGTAGTTAACATCTCACCGGGGAGAGACACACGCAGACTCCAGATATATGACAGGCATCGTCAGGGTCGCCATCGAACCCACGACCTCCTGTAGACCAGGCGAGGTAGTTAACATCTCGCCACCATGGCGCCCCATGCATGCCACTCTGCTACGACGTCTTGGTCTCATCATTATAATCACTGCGACAATTAGTTGAGTTGCGAAGAGGCTCGGCCTGCCGTACCCACCGAGGTTCAGCAGGACGGCGTGGTTCTGCTTGATGTTCCTGTAGCGCCGCTTCTCGCACTCGGCCAGATCGCTCCACTCGGCCTTGGTGAAGAAGCCTCTGATGTCTCGGAAGTCGCCCATCTCCTGCTGCTGCTGCTGAGGCGCAGAGACACGGAGGGACGAGACGCGGACGACGGTCAGATGCAGTCACGGAGATGGAGTCACATGGAGACAGAGTCACAGGGAGACAGAGTCACAGGGATACGGGACTAAGATCCCCCGTGTGGCCTTAACAGACTGTCGGAAGGCGAGGTAACTCTACCTCAAGCGATGTAATATAACGTTAGGTCGAGGTAACATTACCTCAGGCAGAGGTAAAATTACGTCAGCTAAGGTAACATTACCTCACCTGAGGTAACATCACCTCAGATGAGGTAACATCACCTCAGGTAAATGTAACATTACTTGAGGTAATCCGAACGTGTTCACATCACTTCAGCTAATGTTCATATTTTTACGCTAATATCGTAATATCGTCACGTGGTTAAATCGTTAAACACAACGCTCGCGTGACGTCACCACCTCAGTGTCGAGCCGTCGACACTTCACGCGGCAGCCTCGAAGTGCACCCAGCCTGGCACAGGCGCCGTGGTGACGTCACCGTCACTGAGTGGCCAATGGCGGCGATTGGCGGTGGTGGGAGGGGAGTGGGGGGGGTGATGGGGTGGGGGGAGTGGGGGGGGTTTATTATCGGAGTCGCAAAAGTTGCTACAAATGCTACGGGCCCCGCACTTTCAAGGGCCCCGCGCTAAATGCTTTCAAGATATCAATTCGGGTTAATTGATTCTGCACTTGCTCTATTACTATAGTACTATACAGACTTCAACTTTTTTTTTTATGAACGACTGGGTGTTTAAGGTTAGCGATTAGTCGTATTATCCGGCTGTATAGCAAATGAAAAAATACAAATACTTTACTGTGCAAGTAAAAAATGTGTTTTAATGTTTACGTTTTAAAAAAAATTATTGGGCCCCTTTCTAGCACATGCTACAGGCCCCGAACTAACTTTATCCGGCACTGAGGGTAAGGTAATCAGAATGTGATGCAATCCGTATCAAATCACGTTATATTATAAGGTAATCTTCACCGCGACATTCTCATTCAGTGCAAAGTAAATCTTGTACAATTAATTAGTCGCTCGTGTCAACACTGTACGAGATGTGTAGCTGTAATCGTAACGTGAAGTCGTCTCGTAGCGTAAATCTTACACGATTTAAAATTCGCGTGAGATAGAATCCTCACTTGACTACTGGTAGGAACCTCCTGGTTACACCAGCCCACAGGGGATTATTGTGTCCGTCCGTCCGTCGTGTAGGGAGGGGCTGGGTGGGGAGGGAGGGGCTGGGTGGGGAGGGAGGGGCTGGGTGGGGAGGGTGGGGATGGTTGGGGAGGGGAGGGGCTGGGTGGGGAGGGTGGGGCTGGGTGGGAGGGTGGGGCTGGGTGGGGTGGGCTGGGTGGGGAGGGAGGGGCTGGGTGGGGAGGGTGGGGCTGGGTGGGGGGAGGGGTGGGGAGGGAGGGGCTGGGTGGGAGGGTGGGGCTGGGTGGGGAGGGAGGGGCTGGGTGGGGAGGGTGGGGCTGGGTGGGGAGGGAGGGGCTGGGTAGGGAGGGTGGGCTGGGTGGGGGGTGGGGATGGGTGGGGCTGGGTGGGGGGTGGGGAGGGAGGGGCTGGGTGGGGGGTGGGGAGGGGCTGGGTGGGGCTGAGTGGGGGGGCTGGGTGGGGGGTGGGGAGGGAGGGGCTGGGTGGGGGGTGGGGAGGGGCTGGGTGGGGCTGAGTGGGGGGGGCTGGGTGGGGGGTGGGGAGGGGCTGGTCACCCCGTGGTGCCCTTAGTAACCTCAGGTCGAGATAACATTACCTCAGGTGAGGTAACTTTACCTCAAATGAGGTAACTTACCTCAAATGAGGTACTTTACCTCAAATGAGGTAACTTTACCTCATGCGAGGTAACTTTATCTTAGGCGAAGTAAAATTACTTCAGGTGAGGAAACTTCACCTCAGGTAGAGGCAACATTACCCCAGGTTAGTTAACTTTACCTCAGGCGAGGTAACTTGACCTTAAGTGAGGTAACTTTACCTCACATAGAGGTAACATTACCTCAGGTAAATGTAACATTACTTGAGGTAATCCGAACGTATTCACATCACTTCAGCTAATGCCCATATCGTAATATTCTCACGTAGTTAAATCATTAAACACAATTATCGCGCGATTATTACCTCAGGGTTACATAATCGGAATTCAATGGAAGGCGAGGTAACTTTACCTCACGTGAGGTAACTTTACCTCAAGCGATGTAATATAACGTTAGGTCGAGGTAACATTACCTCAGGCAAAGGTAAAATTACGTCAGGTAAGGTAACATTATCTCAAATGAGGTAACTTTACCTTATGCGAGGTAAAATTACCTCAGGTAAATGTAACATTACTTGAGGTAATCCGAACGTATTCACATCACTTGAGCTAATGCTCATATCTTTACGCTAATATCGTTAAATCGTTAAACACAACGCTCGCGTGACGTCACCACCTCAGTGTCGAGCCGTCGACACTTCACGCGGCAGCCTCGAAGTGCACCCAGCCTGGCACAGGCGCCGTGGTGACGTCACCGTCACTCAGTGGCCAATGGCGGCGGTTGGTGGTGGTGGGGGGGAGTGGGGGGGGGGGTGGGGGGTGGGGGGAGGAGGGGGCGGAATGGCGGTTGGTGAGTGGCGGGAGGGGGGAATGGAGGGTGGGAGGGGTGGGGGGGTAACGGGGGAGTGGAGGGGGCTAGACGCGTGACGTCACCACGCAGTGACGTCATCAGAGTTTTTAAAGTTTAAATTTTTATTCTGGAGGAATCCGATGAGCTGTGAAGCTCTTTATTGTCCACAGGTGTCCAGTCGGGGCACGTGGTCAGAACGCCACAACAACAAACACAACACAATAAACACCGTAGCAGTGCAGAATAGAGGAATGGTAGGCACATGACCAAAACACATCTGTAGGGGCGTGTGAATTGAAGTCTGTAGGACAGTGTGATGTGTAATTTTGTTGGGTCATAGTTTTACCATCCTTGAGGTGCAGGGATGACGACTGGGATTGGTGTTGTTAGGATTAGCAGTGAGCAGCTGTGACCAGGTGCTGCTGTGTGTAACGACTACAGATAACGCCAGGGGGGGGGGGGGGGGAGTTTAAGAGCCGGGAGCCGACAGCTTGGGGCTCGCAGTGGCTACAGCGACTATTGGAACGGTCGATGCGGCCTCTGCGTTAAACAGCAGAAGACAACGGCACAGTCTGGTTCTCCTACAACGCCGCGTGTTAGTTTGAACAACGCCGATTGGATGATAAAACGCCATGAATGATGTGTAGGGGAACACGCTGTTTGTGACGCGGATGCGGATTGGATGCAACGCGAGCGAGCGAACGGAACGAGGTCGCAACGCGAGTAGGAACAAGCGGTTCTCCGTGCGGCTGCCTCGGCGTAGCGGCATCACGCGAGGAGGCATTGGGATGCTGCTGGATGCTGCTTCTAGACGCTACCCACGCGCCTCAGTCGTAGTCCGGCCTCTGTCTCACCCATCATCTCGCGTGTTGTCGCGGACCACGCTTCACCCCCTATAGTTTATATTATTTCTCCACAACGCGGTGTTCTTCAGGAACGCAACAATGACCACCACATCTTCTTGGTTCTTTCGGTAAAGTCACGTAGAATGGAAATAATAAAATAAATAAAATAAAACATGATAAAGAAAATGTTTATTTTTATTATTTTATTATTAAATAAAAATAATAATTATAAAACAATGACTTTATTGTTTAAATTTTATTATTTTATTATTTCCATAAAAATAAAAAATAATAAAGTAAATGTTTATTTTTATTATTCTATTATTAAATAATAAAATAATAAAAATAAAACAATTACTTTCTTGTTTTATTTTTATTATTTTTATTATTTCCATAAAAATATAACATAATAAAGTAAATGTTTATTTTTATAATTTTATTATTAAATAATAAAACAATACAAATAAAACAATTACTTTATTGTTTTATTTTATTATTATATTATTTCCATTCTACGTGACTTTACCGAAAGAACCAAGAAGATGAATCCCTGCAGTCACGAAAGAAGATTTAAATCGAAATGACCACCGCGTTACAGGAGAACAACAGATCGTGAACGCGCTTCGACGATTCGTGGCAACGGCAACACAAAGCGCCACGCGCAGTCTCTTGCGACCAGCGGTGTCTGTGATGAAGGTTTTTGTTGTCGTCGCTGCTGCTGCTCCTGGGTTAGATGGCGTTGGATCACAATCCTGGCACATCGCCCGATGAAACCGGTCGCCGTTGTTTGTAATCACCGGCGAAACGTCACCGGCACTCGAATTGTAAATGCTGTTGTGGGTTCACTCTCCCCGACACACAAGCGCTGTGTGTGCTGAAGTTGGTAACCAATTGGCACGTTTCGTTTACGTGACAAACCCTGACTGATTGGCCGTGTCAGGCGATGGTGGTGGGTGGTGGTGGGTTAACGACACAATGTTGATATTTACGAGATCTCTAACCCAACAACAACAACAACAAAAACCAAACCTCTGTCACGGAAAAGTGTTACCGCAGAGCAAGTCGCTCCGACCTCCTGGAGATACCGGTGAAACAGGCTAAAAATTAACCCGTAAAAACAAAGTTTTTCACTATAAATCCTTTATATGCGTGGCGGCTAGAGTCCTCTCGTCCTCTGGCTTGAGATGGCTGCCACCTATGGCTCAGATGGTTGCCTGCCACCATTAAGCAATTGGTAATTAAATACAATTTTTTTTTTCCTAAAAAGTGTAAAATTTTGGTAAAATTTTTTCACGAAAATAAATTGTCACGCACAACGAGTCTGTGTGCAAAATGTCAGCTCGATTGGATCACGGGAAGTCGGTTAAAAAACGACTGAAAGATTTGCACGGTCGTGAGCGCGCAAGCAAGCAAGCAAGTGAACTTAATATAAAGGATTTAAAAATAACCCCTGCCCCGATTAAACCCGGATATAGTTTGGCCCAGGCCAGAGTAGACCCGGGGGATAAAGTGTCCTAGGCTAAACTATACCCGGGGGTTTAAACTAGACTGGTCCAGACCATACCCCCCCTCCAGGGCAGAACATGCCCCATGTGAAAGTTCAAAGGCAATTATCCATACAGAGAACAGCCGACAACGGACTTCAATCGATATCTAAAAAGCGTATAAATGGAAGTAAGAATCTCAATTTGATCAATTGAAGCATTTTTAGGGTTATTATCAGTTTTTCTGGTTGAAGTAATCAAAGTCTATGTGTTTACAGTTTTAAATAAAATGTTGGAAAAAATTTAGTAATTCATGTGTATATCACAAATACCAGCTATTAAAGCAAATCCTGGAAGGAAAAATCGAAGGGAAAAAACGACCAGGACGGCCAAAAACGACATGGCTCAGTAACATCAAAACATGGCTACAATTAACAACAGCACAAACTCTACACGCCGTGCTAGACCGGGACCAATATCATCGTGAAGTCGCACACGCCGTTAGGCAGCACTAAACAAGAAGATATCGCTCAACACTATTACTATCATGGGGGTATGATTTGGCCTAGAGGGGTATAATTTGGCCTCGGCCATGATACACCCGGGTACAATGTAGCCTAGGCCGCTTGAACCCCGGGTAGACTACGGCCTGTTGCACCGGCACGGGCTGTGTGAGCTGGGCCGCCTTCACAACCAACGAGACGCCGCCGCTGCCAATTGGGACCAAGACGGCAGCGCTGCCTCCACCGGTCCGGTGAGGTCATTCTCAACAGGAGATTTTTGTTTTTCGATTTGAAGCTTTCGTGACTGCAGGGATTCATATTGTTGGTTCTTTCGGTAGAGTCACGTAGAAGGGAAGTAATAAAATAATAAAAATAAAAGATAATGAAACAAAATATAATAAAATATTTTATTATATTAAATTATTGTTTTATTTTTATTATTTTATTACTTGCCTTATAAGTGACTTATATAATAATATGTTATATTATTATATTATTTTATTATATCATATTATTTTATTATGTTTTATTCTTATTATTTTATTACTTCCCTTCTACGTGCCTTTACCGAAAGAACCAAGAAGAGATTTTTTTTTCGATTTGAAGATTTCGTGACTACAGGGATTCATATTCTTGGTTCTTTCGGTAAAGTCACGTAGAAGGAAAATAATAAAATGATAAAAATAAAACTATACAATTCTCACGACGTTTCGATTGCAACGCAAGCAATCATCATCAGGTGTGAAAACCACAGCAATATTGTTTTTGTTGTTGTGGGTTTTCATAAACTGATGATTGCTTGTGTTGCAATCGAAACGTCGTGTTAATTTGATTCTTACATTTTTATTATTTTATTATTTCCCTTCTACGTGACTTACCAAAAGAACCAAGAATACAGTAGATTTTTATTAATCATTTTACTTTTCCAGGTAAGGCCCCCACTGAGCTGTGTAGTAGCGACCTGGCTATCACAAATGACAGCAGCGCACCGAAGTGGCTTATCACGTGACATTTACAGCAGCCAAATACTCTGAACACATGTGGAGATGTTAACTACCTCTCCTGGTATACAGGAGATCGTGTGTTTGATTCCGACCCTGACGCCTGCTGTATATTTTGAGTTTGCGCGTCTCTCTCTCTCTCTCCCCGTGGTCGTGTGGATTTTCTCCAGGTCCTCCGGTTTTCCCTCGACATTTAGAATCGAGATCACGCAATCAGAGTATTTGGCCGCTATAAATGTCCACACAATGATAAGCCACTTCGTTGAGCTTTCATTTGTGATGGCCAGGTGGTCGCGTCTGATAAAAGAGCTACTACGTATCCAGTTGGACCTTACTTGGTAGAATCCCAAGATAATGTTTGTTAGTTTATGTATATATATCATTTTAAACAGAATCACAAACTAACGCTCAACTTTCTTAAACGTGCAAGAGTCAACGCGCGCCACCACCGTGCGACATCACGCGAGCAACCGGGACGCAGAAAATCTCTCAACCCTTTCCCGCGTCCGAGACGTCTGCAGAGTTGCAGGGTCGGTGGGTGTCACCGTTCACGGGGTGGGTGTCACCGTTCACAGGGTGGGTGTCACAAGGGTGGCACAGTCGGGTTTTTTACAATCGGGTTTAATTGTCTTTTTATATTAAACCCGATCATCTAAGATTGAGAGAAATCCGGTTTCATTGGTTCTAATTGCAGAACCGCACTTCTCAACGATGGGCTTCATCCATTCCAAGCTAAGGAACTCACTGGCGCCCACGATTGTGGAGAAGCTCGTGTTCATTAAGACCAACCTGCCCGCCGCATTCTACGACTACCCCGTGCCCGACGGCCCCGAGTACCATAGCAGCACCGACGAGGAAGCAGCCTAAGCCTATCAGAGTTTCGTATTCATTAAACCAGGTTTTAATTCCCCGAAATCGGGTTTAATTGTGTTAAAGAAAAAACCCGATGCCTGCAGCTGGAAAAATCGGGTTTTTTCCACCCATGGGGTGTCACCGTTCACGGGGTGGGTGTCACCGTTCACGGGGTGGGTGTCACCGTTCACGGGGTGGGGGTCAGGTCACGGGGTGGCTGTCACCGTTCACCGCAGCAGTGGCAGCAGCAGCAGCAGCACTGCTGTTGTTGTTATAAAGACGTCGTTGCTCACCGCAGAGAAGCGTAGCGACACGACCGCCGCCACTCTGCGCTAGCCGGCGCGAAAACTGTGCCACACTCCCTGCCCCGCGTGGCCCTGTGGGAGCCTCGGTACCGATAATGTTGCTTTAGTTTTTACTGCGTTTTGTTATTCCGACGACGACGTTCACGCACGGCGCGCGGCGTCGTCGCGACGGCAAAGGGTTAAGTTCACGCTGGGAACATTTTCAACGGGGGAGGCAGCAACAACACGCAGGGTGATCCAAGTGCAGATGCCCCAATCATACCTACACCCCCCTCCCCCAACGCCCTCTCGGAATATTTTTTCAGACCGCAGGAATCCGATGAGCTATGAAGCTCTTCTTCGCAGATCTCCAGCCGTTCCACAGATGTCCTCTCCTAACACCCCCCCCCACCTCCTCCCCGTAGCTTTCCTCTCAGCGGCAAAGTGAATATCGCGCAAGCGATGGCTCAGGGCTACGGGACTGAGTGCACGGAGATTTGTGAGCGGATGCCACCTTCGTCATCGGCCGCGGTTCAGTCTACCGCTGGATGGGTACGTACTGTACGTACTGTACGTACGTCGCACGGGGCAGGGCTACGAGACGGCACGCGGTGCGCATGGAGACCGGCGGGAGACGTGCAGACTGGGGTATCTGTAGGTGGATCGCCCTGCGGTGTCCCCCTCTAGGGTAACAACAGTGCAGCTCTGCACGGGGGACTCTGCACACTCACACACACAGGGACCCCCAGGTGATGGGGGTGGGGGGGGACACGTGCAGTGGTTGGGACCTAGAACTCCGCACTTGCAATCGAGGGGTGGCCAGGTCGGTTTAATCTCCCACCCCCCACAGAGTGTGAGGCAGGTGTAGGAGGGTCCGTAGGTTTCCGTGTTCACATTCAAAATCAGTTTCAAGAGTGGCACAGCCTCGGCTAGTCACGTGGCCTGTTGTTTAAAACTAATTCACAGCTCGGCGCTGTGCGCGTTTTGCTCAGGATGGCTGACTTTTCTGTTTCCACGGGAATGAGAAAATGCATTCTGGCCGGTGTGTGTTCTCTGGTGCCGGCAAAGACTGGATGGGTCTGCAAACACCTTCTCACACACGGTGCACTTGAACGGCTTTTCTCCCGTGTGTGTTCTCTGGTGCCTGTGAAGATCTGATAGCTGTGCAAACGCCTTCTCACACACAGTGCACTTGAACGGCTTCTCTCCCGTGTGTGTTCTCTGGTGGCTGTGAAGATGTTGTAAATGTGCAAATGCCTTCTCACACACGGTGCACTTGAACGGCTTCTCTCCCGTGTGTGTTCTCTGGTGGCTGTGAAGATGTTGTAAATGTGCAAATGCCTTCTCACACACGGTGCACTTGAACGGCTTCTCTCCCGTGTGTGTTCTCTGGTGGCTGTGAAGATGTGATAGCCGTGCAAACGCCTTCTCACACACGGTGCACTTGAACGGCTTCTCTCCCGTGTGTGTTCTCTGGTGCTTCTTCAAGGTACTCTTGTAGTCTGTGCTGTATGGACATTGGTCACACTGATGACTTTTGTTACTGGGCTTAGTGGGGTGTCTGCTCTGCACGTGATACTGTATACTCGAGCGGCAGATGAACTGACGGTTGCAGGCAGGACACGGCAGCCTTGTGACCTCCACACCCACTCCACCTGCGTCATCCCAGAGGAACAAGACACACGCGCACACACCAACATCTAGACATGAACACTCTTGCACACGTGTGTGTATACACAAAGGTAAAGGTTTCCCACAGCCATATCAGACTGTTGGGCAAGTGCTGTTTGCGAGTACCTATGAAGGCCGGCATGGCACACGAGGGAGTAGGTGGCCAACACCAGGCCCGGCCGCCTTTGTCTCTCCAGTGGCGATGTTTCCACGTTTAAGCTAGGTACTCATTTGAGGCTGAGTCAGCCTAGGGGAGGCCTAAATATTCACCACTGACGTTGGCCGTGAGTGGGAATCGAACTCAGGTGGCCGGGTTCGTAGTGCAGTGGGCTCCATTATATATACACACAAAGACAAAGAACCCCCATATAGCCTGTATATACTTTGGGACAAGTGCTGTTATGGGCACCAATGAAAGCCAACACGGCACACGAGTGGGAGGGTGGCCAGCACCACACATAGCCGCCTTTGTCTCCCCAGTGGCGATGTTTACTACTACACACCACACCAGTTACTCACTTCCACCTTATCAGTGTGGCTGGTGCCTATCATCTCTGGTGAGTGGTGGCTGTCATCTCTGGTGAGTGGTGGCTACCAACTCTGGTGAGATGTGGCTATCATCTCTGGTGAGTGGTGGCTATCATCTCTAGTGAGTGGTGGCTATCATCTCTGGTGAGTGGTAGCTACATCCACATCTCTGGTGAGATGTCGCTATCATCTCTGGTGAATGGTAGCTATCATCTCTACTGAGTGGTGGCTATCGTCTCTGGTGAGTAGTGGCTATCGTCTCTCGTAAGTGGTGGCTGCCATCTCTGGTGAGTGGTGGCTATCATTTCTGGTGCGTGGTGGCTATCATCTCTGGTGAGTGGTGGCTATCATCTCTGGTGAGTGGTGGCTATCGTCTCTCGTGAGTGGTGGCTATCATCTCTGGTGAGTGGTGGCTATAGTCTGGTGAGCAGTGGTGAGTCTCTGGTGAGCAGTGCTCACGGTGTTCCTCGCTTGGTGGAGGCTGCACGGGCTGCAGGTCTCTGGCGGTGGCCCTAGGAGCCATCTCGCTGCTGCTGCTGCTGCGGCGTCGCGAGGGCCCGGCCTCGCAGGCGATGCCCAGCTCCTGGGCGAACTCCTCGCCGTACCAGACCAGCAGCTCAGAGCCGGGCCCCACGGCACGGAATGTGCGGTAGTAAATCTGCCCCCGGTGCTGGAAGGCCACCAGGTTCTGCTCCTGCTCATTCCTCGCGCAGTTGACGAACCTGCGCGGGCAGACGCGGGGGCGGGGTGGGCGCCGTTAGCGAGCGCCTATTAAGGGCCGGCACTGGGCGCTACGTGGGGGTGGTGTGGCTGGAACCACGCTCCGTACCGGGTGCTCATTTGATGCCGAGTCGACCAAGGGGAGGCCCAGGGTTGGTCTCTGTGTGTAGTGGGTCTGGTCTCTGTGTGTAGTGGTTCTTGTCTCTGTGTGTGGTGGTTCTGGTCTCTATGTGTAGTGGTTCTGGTCTCTGTGTGTGGTGGTTCTTGTCTCTGTGTGTGGTGTTCTGGTTTCTGTGTGTGGTGGTCTGGTCTCTGTGTGGTGGTGTTCTGGTCTCTGTGTTGTGGTTCTGGTCTCTGTGTGTGCTGGTTCTTGTCTCTGTGTGTAGTGGTTCTGGTCTCTGTGTGTGCTGGTTCTGGTCTCTGTGGTGTAGTGGTTCTGGTCTCTGTGTGTGGTGTTTCTGTCTCTGTGTGTAGTGGTTCTGGTCTGTGTGTGCTGGTTCTTGTCTCTGTGTGTGGTGGTTCTGGTCTCTGTGTGTAGTGGTTCTGGTTTCTGTGTGTAGTTGGTGTTCTGGCTCTGTGTGTAGTGGTTCTGGTCTCTGTGTGAAGTGGTTCTTGTCTCTGTGTGTAGTGGTTCTGGTCTCTGTGTGTAGTGGTTCTGGTCTCTGTGTGTAGTGGTTCTGGTCTCTGTGTGTAGTGGTTCTGGTCTCTGTGTGTGGTGGTTCTGGTCTCTGTGTGTGGTGGTTCTGGTCTCTGTGTGTAGTGGTTCTGGTCTCTGTGTAGTGGTCCTTCAGACAATAATCACCTCATCCAGTTTGATTTAGATTCATCCTGAGCATCAACATATTCACGATCCTTTTTGTTTTTGTAAATCTGAAACACACACGCACACGAGCGGATCCACGGATAATTAATGTCAGTTGGACTGTAAGTTGAACTTCTTTCGTACCGCACGTAGCCAACCATGCTGATCGGAGGTGCGGGGGAAGGACAACAAACTAAACACTAAAAGCAGTTCTAAAGAAATGCATTTTCAATCTACAAGATTTTAAAGTGCATAGCTCCAGTGGCTTCCTAACATTGGAAGGAAGAACCTTCCAGACGGCCGCAGAAGTGCATCTGTAAGCGCCGCGCCATGCGGTGACCACCGTCTTTGCTGTGTGTTACAAGTTCAAATAATTACGTTAATTTTTGGGTCTCTCTGTGATTCTGGGGGTCTTTGGTGAGTCTCTAGGTCTCTGTACGAGTCTCTGGTCTCTGTGCGAGTCTCTAGGGTATCTGTGCGACTCTGGGTCTCTGTGTGAGACTGTGGGTCTCTGTGCGATTCTCTTGGTCTCTGTGCGAGTCTCTGGGTCTCTGTGTGAGACTGTGGATCTCTCTGTGCGATTCTCTGAGCATCTGTGTGAGTATCTGGGTCTCTCTGTGTGAGTCTCTGGGTCTCTGTGTGAGTCTGTGTGTCCCACTGTGAGTCTCTGGGTCTCTGTTCAAGTCTCTAGGTCTCTGTGCAAGTCTGTGGGTCTCTCTATGCGAGTCTCTGGGTCTCTGTGCAAAGTCTCTGGGTCTCTCTGTGCCAGTCTCTGGGTCTCTGTGTGAGTCTGTGGGTGACTGTGTGAGGCTATGGGTCTCTGTGCGAGTCTATGGGTCTCTGTGTGAATCTATGGGTCTCTGTGCGAGTCTATAGGTCTCTGTGCGAGTCTATGGGTCTCTGTGCGAGTCTATGGGTCTCTGTGTGAGTCTATGGGTTTCTGTGCGAGTCTATGGGTCTCTGTGTGAGTCTATGGGTCTCTGTGAGTCTCTGGGTCTCTCTGTGCCAGTCTCTAGATCTCTGTGTAAGTCTGTGGGTGACTGTGTGAGGCTATGGGTTTCTCTGCATCTCCTTCACGAGCCTCCTCTCCACACACACGATGATGATGTAGGAATAGGAGGAGGCTGCAGCAGTAGCAGCAGCAGCTCACCAGCCAGCAGTACTCGCTCACGGGGTTCTCCTCAGACACCTCTCCCTGGTAGGGCCCAAAAATCACCCCCTTGGGCAGCTTCTTCCTGTTGCTCCACACCCCGAGGCCGGCGCCGGCGATGGAGGAGGCGCCGACGGTGAGGCCCTGGGGCAGGCTGAGCCGGGCCCTGTTGGCCACTCCGGGGCCACGGCCGCGTCTGCAATGAACTCTGGCGGGCCGTGCACGGAGCACTCCCCCAGGTAGAAATCCCTGCACAGCTCGCAGACTGAGAGCCACAGCAGCAGCAGCAGGAGGAGGGCGAACCGCAGTAGCAACAGCAGCAGCAGCAGTGGCACTGTGAGAGAGTGAGAGGGTGAGGAGCGCTCCAGACAGATGCCTCCTTTCCTCCCTCTCTGCATTGTGAACTTCTTTAGCTCGCTCATCGGAGATGTAAACCCTGTCACCCTCCCTGCTCCCTCCCTGCATCCCTGAGTGAGGGAGCAAAAGACAGGGAGGTAAGTGAGAGTGCGAGAAAGGGAGCGTGTGAGAGGGAGGGAAAGGGAGAGAGAGTGAGAGGGAGCAGGTGGAATATATCGAGTGAGAGCGCGGGAGCAATAGAGAGAGATAGGAGAGAGTGTGAGAAAGTTAGAGTAAGGGGCCGTCCATAAATGACTTCATGCACCTAGGGGGGTGGGGGGTCAGACATTTGTGACGATGTGTGAGGAACCACAGACAACACGTTCTACTTAATTAAATACTTTTTAATAAATGTTTTCTCCTACAACATCAGACTGCAGTGCCACATTAAATATGCACTACAATGACAATAGTTTGAAGCGATTTTAAGCATATTAAATGAGCTTTGTGACGTCACATTTGAGGGGGGGGTCTGACTTTTGTGATGTCGTGTGATGGGGGGGAGGGGGGTCCAAAATCGCGTGACGCCATTAATGGACGGCCCTAAGAGAGTGTGAGAAAGTGACAGTGTGAGAGAGAGTGTGAGAAAGTGACAGTGTGAGAGAGAGTGTGAGAAAGTGACAGTGTGAGAGAGAGTGTGAGAAAGTGACAGTGTGAGAGAGAGTGTGAGAAAGTGACAGTGTGAGAGAGAGTGTGAGAAAGTGACAGTGTGAGAGAGAGTGTGAGAAAGTGACAGTGTGAGAGAGAGTGTGAGAAAGTGACAGTGAGAGAGAGTGTGAGAAAGTGACAGTGTGAGAGAGAGTGTGAGAAAGTGACAGTGTGAGAGAGAGTGTGAGAAAGTGACAGTGTGAGAGAGAGTGTGAGAAAGTGACAGTGTGAGAGAGAGAGTGAGAAAGTGACAGTGTGAGAGAGAGTGTGAGAAAGTGACAGTGTGAGAGAGAGTGTGAGAAAGTGACAGTGAGAGAGAGAGAGTGAGAAAGTGACGGTGTGAGAGAGAGTGTGAGAAAGTGACAGTGAGAGAGAGAGTGTGAGAAAGTGACAGTGAGAGAGAGAGTGTGAGAAAGTGACAGTGTGAGAGAGAGAGTGAGAAAGTGAGAGAGAGTGAGAGGGAGCAGGGGGTCTCACAGAAGAAGTCGTCGTCCTGGGGCTCCTCCACCTCTGTGTAGACTTTCCTCTCGCGCGGGCGCAGGCCGTAGCGAGAGCGAGCGCTGCGCGACACCGCCACAGCCTGGGCGGAGGCCGGCGGCACGGAGGAGCCTGCAGGCAAACACGGCGAGATGTTGACTACCTCTCGTGGTATACGGGAGGTCGTGGGTTCCATCCCGACCCTGACGAAGCCTGCTGTATATTTGGAGTCTGCGTGTCTCTCTCTCCTCCGTGGCGAGATGTTAACTCCCTCGCATGGTCTACAGGAGGTCGTGGGTTCCATCCCGACTGTATAGTTTACAACATGTTACCCTATTTGTATTTTTGTATTTTAGATTGTATATTATGGCTAGTTTACATTTATATTGTACACTTATTCACAATTTTACATACTTTAGCCCCTTAGTATAGTTAGACTTTGTAATTTTAGTATAGTTTGACTGTATACCACTCATTTCAGTTTTAAGATTCCTACATGTTGAATGTATGCACCTTCCGGCCATAGTAAATTCCTTGTCTGTGCAAACTTTCATGGCGAATACCTCCCCGTGGTTGCGTGGATTTTTCTCCGGGTCCTTCGTTTTTTTCCCTCGACATATAGAACCAACGTCATGCGTTGAGAATATTTGGCTGCTATAAATGTCCACGTAATGACGATGATGACAAGTCACTTCGTTGAGCTCTTATTTGTGATAGCCAGTCGCTTCTGAAAAACAGCTACACAGCTCAGTGGGGCACACCCTGGTTGCTAATCCTGCATAATGCACGGGCATATGTAGTATTAATCACATACCTGCATTTCCCATATCCCCTCCCTTTGATGCTGCTAGTCCTGCATAATGCACGGGCATAAGTAGTACTAATCACATACCTGCATTTCCCATATCCCCTCCCTTTGATGCTGCTAATCCTGCATAATGCACGGGCATGAGTAGTACTAATCACATACCTGCATTTCCCATAAATATGCTAAATGCCTCTTGATATGCATATTCTTTTGTCAAGGCGCTCTTTCCCCCCCTTCCAACCCAGCTTATATATGCTCCAAGCACGTGTGCTGTATCATTCAGACGCTGTCGCCTCGACAGACCTGGTTTTCACCTGAGGACGGCTGCTTGCGTTGTGGCCGAAACGTCGTGAGAATTGTTTTGTTATGTTTTATTTTATTATTTTATTACTTCCCTTCTACGTGACTTTACCGAAAGAACCAATAAGAAAAATAAACATCGTTTAGTTCATAGGCTGCATCAGTACCAGCAGCAGCCCTGACAGGAGCACATGTAGCAGTAGCATCAACAGCAGTGGCGACTTCCATCAGCACTAACAGAAGATTGCGGAGTTCCGGTGAGAATAGAGGGGAGCGTGGAGTTCCGGTGAGAATAGAGGGGAGTGTGGAGTTCCGGTGGGAATAGAGGGGAGTGTGGAGTTCCGGTGGGAATAGAGGGGAGTGTGGAGTTCTGGTGAGAATAGAGGGGAGTGTGGAGTTCTGGTGGGTATAGAGGGGAGTGTAGAATTCCGGTGAGAATAGAGGGGAGTGTGGGGTTCCGGTGAGAATAGAGGGGAGCGTGGAGTTCTGGTGAGAATAGAGGGGAGTGTGGAGTTCCGGTGAGAATAGAGGGGAGTGTGGAGTTGCGGTGGGAATAGAAATCACCGCTGCAGGCTACGCACCTCCACGTATCCTCTGGAGCGCCACCCTCAGGGCCTTTGCAGGCGGTGGCTCTGCGCTCCAGCCTGAACATCGCCATCCTGGCCTTGTGCACCTCCCTCAGCTCAAATCCCCTGAACTCCTCCTCCTGCTGCTCCTCCTCCTCCACGCCCTGCAAGATGCTCCACACGTACTCCAGGGCTTCCGCTTTAGTCTGAGCGGAGGGGGCGGTGGGGTGAGGGGGCGGAGGGGGTGTGGGGGCGGAGTTGGTGCGGTGACCAGCGGTGGCTAGGAGATGTTAACTCCCTCGCCTGGTACGCAGGAGGTCGCGGGTTCCATCTCGACCCTGACACCTCATCGGATTCCTCCAGTACAATACATATTTTAATTCTGATATTCTGAATCTGTAAATCTGATTCCATACATCAAGCAGAACCATGCCGTCATGCTGAACCTCGGTGGGTATGGCAGGCCATGCCTCTTCACAACTCAACTAATTAATAAACTAATTATAATAATGTAGTGGACACCGTGACGACAGAGACAGTTGAAGTAGAGGCAACCCATATTTATTAACTCTGAGCCCGTTACAGCTTCACACTTGAAGAGGTAACGGCCTCTTCACCCGTTCTCTCAAGGGAGCTAACTCCCCAAGCTAACTCACCGACTCCCCACCAATACTACGACCCTCCTCTCAAGGAGACTACCTGACCTGGCCCAGCCAAGGCACAGGTCCCGACCACCAGCCACACGAATCCGGCCCTTACAAGGACATCAGCCTTCGCGCTCTGGGGTCGCACCACTGGCTTGCTCTGCCCGGCCTTTAGAAGGACAGCGGGTCAGAGGAGTCCCAGGGTCTAGCTAGCTGGACTTCAGCTGGTTCTTCGTCCTTGGCTTGTTCGAACTAACTCTCTCCTCTCAGAGTCTCGCCTTTTATACGATTCCCCACTGAGGGGCGGGGTTCTGTGGGATCACACACACCCCACAGCCCCCTCCCCTCGGGAGGGGCCCCGGCTAGGGATATCACAACCGCCCCGCACAGGTAAGTAATGGGAGTTAACCGGAGCTGGTGTGCGCGCGTTCCAATACCACCACCACCACAATAATGACGCACGTCTCTGGTATAATTATATAGAAATTACTTTTATAACACAGACCAGTGGAACATTTTTTTGTACTTTTCGTAACAGCTATTTTCATTGGAGTATATGACAGGTGAGGCTCTGCCTCGCCCGTCTCCCCTGACCGCACGTCCCTGGTATAGCAGTGTCTAGTAGTATGTATGTACGTTGAATGTCTTTGTCACCGTACGTAGCCAACCTCGCTAATGGGAGGTGCGGGGGAAGGACAACAAACTAAAGACAACAGCAGCAGCAGCTGTAACGAGAGGAGTGCCGTGCGCTGTGCACAGAGACCTTGCGCTTGCTGGAAGCTGCCCTCGCGTGAGACTCTCCCACGGTGGCCCAGCGTGAAGCAGCCCCCTTGCCTCCTCCTGCGTGAACACACGCACACACGTGAACACACGCACACACGTGAACACACGCACACACGTGAACACACGCACACACGTGAACACACGTGTGAACACACGGACACGCATGAACATATGCAAGGACAAAGCTCCCCCGTATAGCCTTAACAGACTGTAGGGGCAAGTGCTGTTAGTGAGCACCTATGAAGGCCAGAACGGTACACGAGGGGGTGGGTGGCCAGCACCACGCCCGACCGTCTTTGTCTCCCCAGTGGTGATGTTTACACACCGCACCAGGTACTCAGTTGAGGCTGAGCCGACATAGGGGAGGCACAGGACCGGTTCAAATAATCGTCACTGGTGTTGACCGTGAGCGGGAATCGAACCCGGGTCGCCGGGTTCATAGCGCAGCGCGCTAACCGCTACACTACCGCTCCCCATATGCACACGCGTTAACACACGCACACACGTGTGAACACACGGAAATGCATTAACACACACACACGTGTGAACACACCCACACGCGTATTTACGCATGCAAACATTTACTCACTCACATATTTACCAAAAAGTCAATGATCTCCCCTGTGCCGCCTTAACAGACTGTTGTCACAGGACAGAACCAGGTGCCATGCCATGGGTTGACTGTTGTGCCAGGCTAGGTGCAGGTCACGAGACGGACCCTGCAGGTGCCATAGGTTTACTGAGATGACTGCCAGATGCACCACCTGTGCCCGCGACTGTGCCAACTCGGTCCACAATTAAAAAGATGCCCCGTGTAGCCTTCACAGACTGTTGCGGTCAAGTGCTGTCAGCAAGCAGCATCTACGAAGGCCAGCACGGCACACGGGGGGATGGGCAGCTAGCAACACGCCCGACCGTCTTTGTCTCCCCAGTTGTGATGTTTACTACACACCACTGCACCGGGTACTCATTTTGACGCTGAGTCAACCTAGGGGAGGCTCAGGACCGGTTCGGATCGTCGTCACTGGTGTTGGCCGTGAGCGGGCATTTAACTTGGTTCCGCTGGTGATTACAACCAGCTTCATCAAGCGAGTCTACAGGGGTCTCTGCGTGAGTCTACAGGGGGTCTCTGTGTGAGTCTACAGGGGTCTCTGCGTGAGTCTACAGGGGGTCTCTGTGAGTCTACAGGGGTCTCTGTGTGAGTCTACAGGGGTCTTTGTGTGAGTCTTCAGGGGGTCTCTGTGTGAGTCTACAGGGGGTTTCTGTGTGAGTCTACAGGGGTCTCTGCGTGAGTCTACAGGGGGTCTCTGTGTGAGTCTACAGGGGGTTTCTGTGTGAGTCTACAGGGGGTCTCTGTGTGAGTCTACAGGGGGTCTCTGTGTGAGTCTACAGGGGTCTATGTGAGTCTACAGGGGGTCTCTGTGTGAGTCTACAGGGGTCTCTGCGTGAGTCTACAGGGGGTCTCTGTGTGAGTCTACAGGGGGTCTCTGTGTGAGTCTACAGGGGGTCTCTGCGTGAGTCTACAGGGGATCTCTGCATGAGTCTACAGGGGGTCTCTGCGTAAGTCTACAGGGGTCTCTGTGTGAGTCTACAGGGGTCTCTGCGTGAGTCTACAGGGGTCA